>NC_089790.1:10007500-10022500 GCF_040412425.1 Macrobrachium rosenbergii
ATTCTACTTTATTTCTTTGAATTATAACAGTGGCATCCTAACTATTATTATTTTTTAAAAATACATCAGAGTTGATTTAAACAAAACTACAATCATCAGTTAAAAATTTTCTCAAGAGAAATTATTTCAAGGTTTGCATTTTAATTTCAGATGGTATATCAACAAAATTTTGTGCAATTTAGAGTTTCATTTTGGTCGGAACATCAGCATGATAAATAATACTAACTTAAAAATTATTTACATGGGATGAATTTTACACCACATAAGATCGACCCTATAGATATATATATATATATATATATATATATATATATATATATATATATATATATATATATATATATATATATATATATATATATATATATATATATATATATATATATATATATATATATATATTATATGTATATATATCTCGTTGTGAGCCACGGCTGAATTACAAGGGAAACCAGGCAACCACAGGAATTAAACTTACTAGATAGACAGTCAAAAAAGAGTGCGATTAATTTGATCCTAGAATAAAATCCTCCGTCGCGTATAAGCAAACACTATTTTTCCTATTTTAACTTGGGAAAATTTCATGTACTCGTAAGTCTTTATGTATAATTATTGGATTAGCTAATTAATCTATGTGTGCGCTGATCATCAGCTTGACCCCAACACTCAAAAAAGAAACGGAAACATTCATTGCGTTTTAATCATTAAATATGCTCATGCTTAGTCAAGGTTCTTCCTTAATCTGTCTCTTTGCTGTCGTTTTCCTCCTATATTATAAAGGTATATTCAGCTACAGTCATACAACCCACGTGCGATATATATATATATATATATATATATATATATATATATATATATATATATATATATATATATATATATATATATATATATATATATATATATATATATATATAAATATATAATATATATATATATATATATATATATATAATATATATATATATATATATATATATATATATATATATATATATATTATATATATATATATATATATATATATATTATATATATATATTATATATATATATATATATATATATATATATATATATATATATATATATATATATATATATAAAATTTATATTCACACGTAAAGACAGTACAGCATACACGCTCATACACACGAATGCTGAACACATTAGAGTTAACGAAGGCTTTTCCACACCGCGTCTAAAACTAAATATATCCTAAATCTGGAAATAAATACAAAAAGACGAATCACCTGGACTTGAACTATTTGCATACCATTAGCATACTTAGCCATTAAAACTCAAATATCTGAAGAAAATACATTATAATATTACGTGGTCTCTAGGATTTACATAGACATTTTGTTTTCTGTAAAAAACGAAAAAGGTTCTAAAGAGAAAATCTGTACTACCGCAGCGGTATCCAAATAAGAAGGTATTGAATAAATAAATAGATTATTCTCTTCATCCTCCATTCATATTTAGCATTTACGGAAATATAAAAAAATATTCGAATTTTTGGAGACTATTTTGGTTCATTGTCCAACGGAATATTCATTTCTGTAGTCCAAATTTTGTGGAGGACTTATTACCACCCAAAATTTATGTTTCGTTGTACCTTTGTTATTTATGTATTAAAAAATGTATTTTCTGAAAGAGTTATTCTTAAACAGATAACCGTAGATTCGAGATTTACAAAATCCTAATTTCATTCTTCTCCACAATTTTCCAGCTGATTTAGAATAATTTGATTTTTACCGGAATATACTTGGCGCTTTCGGAAGGTGGGATTATTAGAGGAGCCGTGGATACATGTCAAAATAATAGAAGTTTTGTCCTTGTTCTTCAAAGGAAAACGACGATGAATTGGAGTCATTTGGCATAGTAGAATATTACGTTTCTTTAAGAGCGAAAAAATTTTATATGTAGTTATATATAACATTATGTATATATACACATATATATACATATACATATATTACTTATATGTAGTTATGTCAGATATCTAATGCTACTTATGCTGTGGAAATTATAAGTAAGAGGTGTTCATCCTTGATTGAACAGTTGATTGATCAGTGTGGCTGATTTTTTTCTTGTGTATTAAGCCATCTCTGTCCTGAAAAACAGCTTATATAGTGTGCATGCATATGCATATTTATACAATTGCATTATGATCTTACAAATATATTCAAGATAACATATATTCTTACAGATATACATGTTCTTACATACATATATTAAAAAAATGTTATCTTTGTTGACGTAAATATACACCGTATATTTATTTATATCATTACTATATTATACGATATTTATGGGTCTATGAGCGTTAGACTCAGAAAGTTAAATCCTGTTTCCTCGATGTGTTTTCGGTAAGATGTCCGTACATTTTTACGCAAGACATAAATATAACCGTGCATGTGTTTTCGCCCAAGTTTGCATGCCGCATTCTTTCGCATTAGCACCGTTCTAATTAACGCGAAAAGCATCGTCGCTGAAGTGTGACAAACAGAAAGAGGAAGCAAAATCCAGTCACAGGGTTTCAAAAGCACTGCAAATCCTTTGAGCGAAAATGAAATAGGCAAATAAACACGCTGATACATAAACACGTCCCGACGTCATCTAAGCATTGATAAGTGAAGACTTTTCTTCTGCAAAGCTGCACAAATACATTCCTGAACTCCATATCATAAAAGAGAGAGAGAGAGAGAAAAAAAAAAGACGCGCGCAAAGACAAAAAAAAAAGAAATAAAAGAACGCGCGGGATTGTTTTCGCATTTTCCGGAAGAGAACCTGTGGAAAAGGTTTTACCCTAAACAGATCACCACTTGTTGTAAATTCCGTATCAGAGAGGCCTGTGGGTGTCTGACACCCTCGGGAATGGCCGTTTGTTTTGCAGTCGGAAGCATTTTATCGTTTTCTGCTAATAGTGAGTTTTGTTTACTAGGAAAGAGGGGAAAAAGAAAGGGGAATTGAATTGGTAATTGTGTCTGTTAGTGAGGTGAAACCGTCTCTCTCTCTCTCTCTCTCTCTCTCTCTCTCTCTCTCTCTCTCTCTCTCTCTCTCTCTCTCTCTCTCTCTCTCGATCGCCCAAGGGATGTCGATGGCTGGATTTTTGCTTTTTTATTTTTCTTTTTATTCTCGCTCTGCTTTTTCCCATTTTGTCGGCGTCTTTTTCGTTGGAGGAATATAGGTTATGGAATGGTTTTGTTCGTTATTGTTTTACGTGAGAGAATCATTTTAAGATGAATTTATTTGTATATTTTACGTTGTTGCTAGATTAATTTTCTTTTCATCTTTGATTTCTCCAGATGGATTGAATCAACTTTTTACGACTCTCTCTGTCTCTCTCTCTCTCTCTCTCTCTCTCTCTCTCTCTCTCTCTCTCTCTCTCTCTCTCTCTCTCTCTCTCTCCTGCCTTGTTGCTGTGCATTTGGTTTTTTGGAATTACAGTACTTTCAGATAAATATCTTTTGTAAGAGAAATTGCGTGGAGCACATTCCTGTATTCCTATTTTCCTTTAGGGTCTAGGTCACTGCCTTTTTCAGTTTCGTTTAAAGTCTAGTAACATTCTACAGTACAGATTTTAAGCTGCATGTTTTGTACGGAGAGAAAGAGAGAGAGAGAGAGAGAGAATGTGAATGTTTGAAGAATATCGGAAAAAGCTACTATCGTTTAATATCGAGTTCACTGAAAAGTCAGAATAATAGTATGTTTAGGTTTGTTGAAGTACGGTTAAATATAAATTTTGACAGTCTGGAATCACATTGTTTTGATTATTGTGAAAATTACTATACGTGTACATATATATATATATAGGCTATATATATATATATATATATATATATATATATATATATATATATATATATGTACATATAAATAAAGACAAAATCCACGAAGGAAAGAGAAACAATGGAGTGCTGCAAGGCCTTTCGACTTACAGTCCTTTACTTAGCAGACTCTGCTAAGTAAAGGACTACAAGTCGAAAGGCCTTGCAGCACTCCATTGTTTCTCTCTCCTTCGTGGGTTTTGTCTTTATTTATATATGCATCATGTTCCATATTCTCGTGATTCAGTTATATACACATATATATTATGCATATATAATATATATAAATATATATATAATACATATATACATATAAATATATATATATATATATATATATATATATATATATATATATATATATATATAGAGGAATATGCCACATGAATGAAACTTAGGGAGAACTTAAGGGCTCTATATTTCGAATGGTGTCTCCACCTCTTTTACGAAATATAACGCATATTCATATCACATTTTAACGGATTTTACAGTATTGAAAAATTATGTATATATGTATGTATGTATATACATGTATAAAGTGTATGTGCGTTGGCATTGTGGCTGTGTAGTTAACCAAGCTGCCAATGAGTACAAAGGACAGCTAGAATCAAGAAAAAAAAGGCCGTGAAATTAGCTAAGTCATCTATAATGACTTGCTAAGAAAATGCGATTGGTAAATAATAATACTCGTTAAATCCGAATAGACTCTGATATATATATATATATATATATATATATATATATATATATATATATATATATATATATATATACATAAAATATATATAATGTATATATATGCAGTTGCGTGCGCGCGCCTATTTTAAACACATTCCGTTATCTTGAAAATTATTCGGTGAATGTTAGAATAAATATGTGAATATCCCGGTCTTCTTTCCAACGTAGAGATATGAAATGAACGTAAAGGCGGCCCCACTTAAGGTCTGCTTCATAAAGAAAAAAAAAATATTAGCTTTCAAATGGTGGATGACGGGAGGAAAGGTAGGAAAGTCCCTTTGAACACCGCTCTGAGAGGAGAGAGAGAGAGAGAGAGAGAATATAAGCCAAACATTCTCTTCTAAAATCGAGATTGGCTTCTGCTGTTTCAAGGGCTAGTTTAGTTTCCATTTCTCCGTATGAGATGGCTGGCTACTTTACATCTCAGAGCCTTATGCCTTACTGAGCAAAAGTGCGTCTCCCAGTGTCATTCAGAGAGCCACGGTTTGAGGAAGAATGATATTAAGTCTTGAACCATTTGCGTGTCTATAGCTCTGGTTGCGCGGTACTATACTGTATATATTCCTTCTCAATACAGCTTCATCTTCACAATTTGTCATTGCATACATTTTGTATGTCTTGTAATTCTGATTTTAAATAAACCATTATGAATGTGAAAGTTTCATCAACAAACTTGAATAGCCGTATGACAAGTATTTTTTTTTTTTTTTTTCTCAAACTGGAACTATTTTGTTGGCATCTTTAAAAAATATTGTGCCATTTTTAATCTGTAAACATGATAATTATTGTTAATGTTAGTGCTACATACACGTTTTTTTTTTATTCCTGTCTATTTGTCTCTATTAACTACTACGTGAACTGATAAACTAAAGATCGGAAGTTTTGTCTAAATTCGTGCACGAGAATCTTTCATTGTTCAGCCTTCGGAGTTCCACGTTCGTTCTTGGATTCTTATTAAGATGCTTAAAACATCTATGGTAGTAATCCTAAAGTTATCGAAGAGTCCTAGTTTGATGCTGAATCGGTGTTTCGTAAATAAAGTATCTTGTAAATGTTTGTATAAAAAAAAATTAGCGTTGATGATTCGCGATTCGCAATTCTTGTTAATTTTCCTAAATCAGTGGTAAAGTTTTAGTTTTTCATTCATTTGCACAGAAAGCTTGCACAGAATAGGATGACCAAATGTGAAAAAGGGAGAATAAACAGAAGGAAGAGAATACCAAATAGATACCTGAAAATAAGGTTAAATCAACAGAATGAACGGCTAAGGGAGTGGTATATGGTGCTGAATAGAAGTATATAATCAGGAAGACCGACCCAAGGTTATAGAGCAAAGGCGATGAAAACCTCTTCTTTGACTTGGTCAGCTGACATCATGGCATCTCTGCATTACGAACTTACACCTCTATAAGACAGGCTGATTTTTTTTTCTGTAACAAAAAGATAAATTACAGAAAAAAAATTGTGCTGAGAAAAGAAGTCCATTTTATGGTTGATTGCACGATAGAGAATAGTTTACCATTCAGTAAGTCTTTCTTGATCATTGATACAAAAAAATCAAATGCACAAAAGTTCTGCTTCCTTTTTTTACTAAGCAATCTTTTCGCTGAGTATACAATTTTGATTAACACAAATTCAGTGTATTTGTGTATATATAAGTAATAATAATAATATTAATAATGAAGTAAATCCACAGTTATGTATATGTACATATATTTAAAGATAAATCAGTACTGATTTATCTTTAAATATATGTACGTATACATAACTGTGAATTTGCTTCTCCATTTAAGACTCATGCTACTATGAGTATTTTTAATAATAATAATAATAATAATGACTTCGTAAGTACAGCACATTTTTATTATATTTTAAGAGTAAGATAGGGCTTCAGCAATAGAAAGTTGAAATTTTATTTCAGTGATACCTATTTTGGCAATTCCTAAAATTATCTTATTTTAAAGAGTTAATCACCCCCCCCCCTTAATTTTTTTATTACCCGTACATCAGTAGCAATTAAAAACTGCATCGTCAGTCTAATGAACAAGTATCACAGTCCCATGGATGGTAAAATTTAAATGTTCTGTTTCATTCTCCCTTTATTCACACTGACTCGTACTATATTTATTATTATCATTTTCAGTTGTAGCATTAGTAGCAGTAACATTGAACCTCTTGCCTCTATTATCAGATATTAATGGTCATGTTTCCCACTTACCTTCATAAAACTACTTTGGCTTTTTTTTTTTTGGCGATGTTTTAATAAGTGGTCATCTCAAAGCTGAACGTTATTTTAATCAAAGAAAATATGAAAGGATTTCAGTTCAGGAGACAGATAGAGAAGGGATATAAGGTACTAGTATACTTCCCCCGACGTAAAATCCCTGTGAACACACATTCTTAACTACCAGAAACTGTTGGTTGATCAACATCCATCATATTCATACAAGTTAAGAGAAGACGTAACCTCCAACCAGAATTTCATTACAGTAATGGTGCATAGAATTTCGGGTTTTTGAAGCCCGGAAAACTCGAAACAAAGCCGAGCAAAACCGCTTACTAAAGGTTCCTATCTGCCCAAAAATTACATCCCTGTCTCTCCTAAAACCTGATCACTTTTTTTGCAGTCACGAGTCCTACCTTGGGTCAGATTTGCGTAATAATTCGCACTTGAATTTGTGCGTGATTATTTTCACAACCAAACGAACGGGGGCCAAAAACATAACCCTGACGAAGGCAACAATTAGGACATAGCAAGTGGCTCCCGTTAGCGACGAAGCACTGCATCGCATGATTCTCTCTCTCTCTCTCTCTCTCTCTCTCTCTCTCTCTCTCTCTCTCTCTCTCTCTCACTGCTGCTTATCTGTCTATCCGTTGTGATGAAATAAATGAAATTTTTCAACCAAAACAATATTTACAGCGCGCATAACTCATCACGATAATGAACGCACCGACTCGAAATGATTACTCGTTCAAATTGTATCATTTTCTGATTATTTTGTTCAGGGCCTAAAATTATATCCGAGCGACGTTGTCAAATTTTGCATTTCTTCCTAAATAGGTTTACAAGATTCGCAAAGTCACCGCGGTTGGCAGCTTGGGACTTTCGGTACAGATAACCTGTTTTAGCAAATTTGATCTACACTATTGCGTTATACAAAGCTCTGCGTCTATATAGATGTGTGTGTTTACGTAATCTCCGTAGTTAAGCGAACTTACGTTTATTTTTGCTGCACCGATTGCAAAGTTATGACGCATTTTCAAAGATTGTTGTAAAAGATTCTTAAATAGATTTATTTACAAACTTTACATTAAAGATACCAGCACATTACAAGAACAACGCCTCTCAAAACAAAAACAAAAAGAGGACACGAAATCACGTTTTCTTTGATGTCTTTAGAGGCCTACTATGGTAAAATTTTGTGCGCTCATGCCCTGCTATACCCTGCCTCCTTATCCTCTTCAACAACAAACTCATCAGCGTAACTCTTTGCAGGTTCGCTTTACCTATGAATTAAGAGAGAAACAGAAAGTTTTGCCACGTAAATAAAACTCACATTGCCAAACTCGTCGAATCTGATGTTGCTGATTATCGTCCCAGAGACTTTCCCTGAAGGCCGTCGCACGCTGCTTCGTCGGAGATTTAAGGCGAAATTCTGCGCTGCAAGATACTAACACCTCACTCAGCTCCTTGCGACCTTAGAGCGTGCACTGCAGGGGCTGAGATACCCGTCTCATTTCCCTTCCCTTCCCTTACCATCATCATTCAGGTACTTGTCTGTCCCTCCTCTCACCCTCCCCCACCTCTCTCCCTCTCAGACACAGCCTCGGCCCATTCCGCCGTGTGAAAGGTTTCAATGCAGGGTTGCAAAGGGTGGGAAAGTAACGTGCCACAATGCCCACTCTCCCTCCCGAGACTTACAGTGTGGCGCAGGACATGCCATCCGGGATTACTATTGCAACATAGTTTCCCCTTGCAGCATACGTCCACACGGCTTACATGAAACACCTTATATATATATATATATATATATATATATATATATATATATATATATATATATATATATATATATATATATATATATATATATACTTGCAATTTCATCAAAGAAGCAGTGCATTAGAGAGTTCTATAAACCTTTCTTTTAACTCTCATTTGTTTGTATGCTGCAGAAAGTTGCTTCGTCATATTAAAGTTTCATTACTGAAGCATTATAACAAGCAACATACATAAATGTTTGATTTTTGTCTCGTCAAAAAAGTGCACATGGCTCTCCATTTTATGAAAGCTAAAAGTATTTATAAAGAAATTAAAATATTTTACCCTTGGTTATTTGTCTAATGTGAAAATCTTTCACGTGAGGATTTTTGCCTATTTTGCAGTTGCACAATCATATTTAGAAAGATCGTTACCCAGATTACATAAAACATTGCAGTATTACAGGCTGTGTACGTTCGTTGTGCGGAGTACCAATTTTACAAATGAGTCAAAAGTGTCTGAGTTAATATGACATATGTTTGATGAGTAGTCGATGTTCATGATTACAGTTCATTTTCCACTGCGTTCACTGTCTTGTCATACATATCTCCATCTCCTGACATTAAGCATCGAGCCTAGATATTTCTAACTCATCAAAACAGGAGCATTCATATTCCTTTCCTGGAAAGATCTTTAACGTAAAAGACACACTGCAGCTCTTAAAACACATTACAACTTTATCTGTGACCTACTCTTGGGTGATGTTATTTTGAACTGACGCAATATTGTTATTGTCAACCACGCCTCACCACCAGGAAGCTAGGGTTCGATCCCAGGGAGAAGGTAGGTGACGAGAACTTCCTTGGACCAAGTCCGCTGAACCTTCCACTGTTCTTATCGATCTGAGGAGTGAAACGTATATATATATATATATATATATATATATATATATATATATATATATATATATATATATATATATATATATATATATATATATATATATATATATATATATATATTACTGAAGACACAGGAAAAACCTGAAAAGAAACGACAGAGTGCCAGAGTGCTCTCGTGTATTTTGACTCATCTTCGAGGCACAAAATGCCCTGTAACACTTTATGTTAAAATACATGAAAGTACTTGGCACTCTGTCATTACTTTTCAAGTTTTTCCTGTGGCTTCAGCTAATAAACAAAATCACGTGCATATTTTTGTGTTTTTAGTATATATATATATATATATATATATATATATATATATATATATATATATATATATATATATATATATATATATATATATATATATATATATATGTGTGTGTGTGTGTGTGTGTGTGTGTGTGTGTGTGTGTGTGTGTAGGTATAAAACTATGCATATATACATACACATACATTTTTCAACTGGAGGGTTGGCTGCAAAAAACATTTAGAGCGTTTTCTGCAAGCATTTTTGGCTAAGTTTGCTAACTCCATACCCATATCTAGCCTAAAGGGGCTCACCAAAGTCGACTGGCTACCAGATATATAGTTTAGTGAAGAGACCAAAAGAGGTACAGCAGGATTTAATGAACTAGGCCTTAATCACTGTGCCTCACCCAAGGATCAAACCCTGACTCTCTTGCTGGTGATTGGCGTCGGTGACCCTGGTAGTTGTGACGCCAGATAACCCACAATTAATCAGTCAGTCTTGCTGGTGAGGAAAGTATCGTCTCCATTGAACCATGATGTCCCCACAGGATAAATGGCTGTAAACCGTGTGCCCCAAAACAATTGGTGACCTTTACATCAAGCAAAATACAGCTAGAATGTTATTATTTTCTTTTCTTGACATACAGCAGAGTCAAGGGTGTGATTGCCATTGGTCCCAGGAGAAGATGCTCATCTGGCACTGAGGGGACATTTCTTGCCAACAGGGGCACATCGTATCTGTAACCCAAATCAGTGGCAGTTCCTAAGAAGCAATGGCCAAGTTGTGCGACTGCTACCACAGGAGCAGTCCTCAGCAAGCAGAGTGACCTGGCATATGTGGTTGCCTATGCTCTCAAGAATCAGGGTCATCCGTCATTTGGAATTTCAGTGTACCATATCCCACAGCAGAGGTGTTCCTAGTGGGGCGTTACGAACTACTTTAGGGGGTAGTTCGTAACGCCCCACTAGGAACACCTCTGCTATGGGATAAGGTACACTGAAATTCCTGTCAACTGGCATTTCGTAGGCAGCAGTGGTCACTTAATTGGCTGAGTACTGAAGTCTAGGGGGTGAAGTTAAATGAAGTGCAAGAAGAGATAAAAGCAAGTATCTGGGATACTAGGGGACGATGCTGACAGATCCACGTATTGCGGGAGTGGAATTGGGGTTAAGGTACTCACAATATCCAGTAGGAAAAACAGGAACATACCTGTCAAAAGGTTTTGGTAGGATTTTTTAGAATAAAAGACAGGCGAGAGAAGGACTGATAAGGACAGAATAATGTGGATTTAGACAGAGGAGAGGGCGTGTTTGTGTGTGTGTGTGTGTGTGAGAGAGAGAGAGTATCAAGTGTTTGTAATGAAACAGTTATGTTTAGAAGTTTCAAATTAAGAGGGAGAAAAACTGTTACGAAAATGGATTCTGAAAAGTCTTATGACAGAATCGATAGAGCGGCAGTGTGGAGGATGCTGTCGATGTATTTATGGAAGAAAAGTTTTTGAGGGCAACCAGAAGTTGTAAAGGTGGAACTTAATCATGTGATAGAAGATGTGGATGGAAAAGTGACTAGTTTGGTGTAAAAGTGGGATGGATTTAGTTATGCGAGAAATAGAGAAGGGAAATTAGATGTAGGTGCAAAGTTGCCAGATAAGGAAATAGTTTTTAAGGGCGCATGGAATCTTTAACGGTTGCAAATAAAACAGTATTAACTGCGGATTGTAGACAGAAACTGTAGAAACTACTGAAATTGTGTCAGAGGGTTTGAAAGTGTTTTGCAAGAGGATAAAGTTAAGATGAAATGAGAGCAAAAGTAAAGTTATGTAGGAAAATAGCAACCAGGAAGATGGAGCAGTAAATGTTATGATTGTTAGTAGAAGGGAAGCATTTGATTCATGTAGGTATATGTGGTTAAATATAAATGGTAATTGGAAGGATAAGAGTCAAGGTGAATCACAGAATAGGTGATGCGAAGAAGGTATCAGAGTGTGCAAAAGGTTAGGAAGAGACTTGGAATATCTGTGGGAGCAAAGTGGGAGTGTACGAAGTGCTTGTTGAATCTGCTCTCCGTTATGGAAGTGAAGGTTGGATTGTTGAATGCTTAGTGCTGAAAGGAAGAAAAATAGTCGAGGCATAAGAAGGATTAAAAAAATCAGAAGTTTGTTTGTACGCAAAACGGTAACAAGGTTAGCGTAACCGAAAGAATGGATCAGTGCTTCGAGATGGTATGGTCATATAGAAAGAATAGATGACATAAGTTGGAGGAAGTGTATAATTTGAGAGTGTTATGAGGGAGGAGGAGAGGAAGACCAGAAAATACTGGACAGATATATGAAAATGATATTGGAAAGGATGTGTACATAATAGAAGTAAATGGCACAAACTATGCAGAGGTTTTCACTATTTTGCAGCTAAAGTCTGGATTTAGAGGGACAGTTTTGTTCTCTCTCTCTCTCTCTCTCTCTCTCTCTCTTTCTCTCTCTCTCTCTCTCTCTCTCTCTCTCTCTCTCTCAACGTGAAATGGAAGACAGCGTGCCCTTCAGAGGTTTTTTCGTGAATATTAAAAGAGAAACTTCTTAGCTTCCGTTGGGAAATTTTCAAGATAGTTATCAGGATGAAATGAAAATCATTCAATCAGTTTTCCCATGACATTATAGGAATATACTACAAAGATGAAAGCATCTCAGAACTAGTCCGAACAGTATACCACATGGTATATGATTGCCAATTACTGCTGGACAGTTCTAAGATTACATAGCTCATTCGCTGTAAAGTATATTTTATCAAGTGCCTTGGACATTTGAGAAATATCACGAGAAGGGTAATAATTTTCTTCTTATGGTTCTTGAAGAGGAATCTTGATGTATTGTTCAGAAAGCTGACACTTTTCATTACACTGGATGAGACTTTTTAACCAACGCACGTATTCAAGATAAGTTTGGATTACACATAGTGTACGGAGAAACTTGAACATTAAATTCTTGAGAGAGTCGTCATGGCTCTGAGAGTGATATAGCCCGTTGAATGTAACATAAATTTAGGTATATCCGCCATCCTAGATAGGTAGTGTTCTCATGCGTCAGCACATTTCTACCGGCTCATTGTACAAAGCACTTCCTCTTACACCGAAATCTTTGCACTTTCTCATTACATTCAGTTTTCTCTTATGCGGGGTGAGATTAGCATAATGATCAAAAAGATTCACAACAATATCCAAAATTATCATAAAACACGATGTTTTACAATCCGTCCTGTTGTACCATGATCTTTGTATTACTCATTAATTTTAGTTTTTGGTCACGATTAAGAACAGTGACAATCATATCATAAATGATCAAATCAAAATACCTAAAGAGCACTCCTTAAGCAAGAAGACTAAAGAAAAATATCTAAGAAATAACCAAAGGTATAAATCAGTTCTCTGCCATACTGTCATGAAAAAACGATGTTAGGCTCTCTGTCTCTCAGAATTTTCTCTTGTACTTTTTTTTTGCCGAGTTTTTATTATGTATGAAAGCCGCAACAGATATTTCTTATTGATGAAATCTATCCTTTTCACTGCAGTACGTTACTTATTTTATCTAGCATTTTGACAGGCTCTGTGGATGCGAAGGAGAAAGGTAGCATTCCCACTTAACATCAGTTAGCCTGAGCTGGGAAAAATAACCGGATTACTGGTGAATCGGAGGAACGTTTATTGAAACCTGTCAAAAAAAAAAATAATGAAATAAAAGCCTCCCTTTCATGATATTATAGCAAGGATATTAGTGCGAGCCTTCCCAACTAGATATTGGGAAAATGATACCTATTGTAAGGAGAGAAGTCTCAGAAAAATTCTGACCTAATCGAAGAAGGATATGCAACGTCAAAAAATCACACACAGTTGATAGGGACACTTAAGCAGGCCCAAATATCCTTCAGATTAAATACTGAAAGTCTTAAGAGCCCAAATGTGTGGTCCCAAAAGGTAATGAAAGGAGATGCGAGGGGAAGTTTCCCCTGAAGGCCTCGAACTCTGGATCAAGTTCACCAGTTACAAACCGATATATTTTTAGGATCGTGCTAAACACTTAGTGCTAGATATAAAATACTTAGTATTAGATATATGTCTGTAGTTTTAGGTAGATTTTGGTCTTTACAAGTTTCCTTAAGCTTGCTCATCATAACAAGAAACTCACGGAACAGTGAATACCCAGTGTCATTAAACACTTTAAGATAGCTATCCTCTGTGGTTATATCATCTGGGAGTACCGAATTATCGTAATGAGGCCATTTGATTGATGAAAACCTGACTGCAGGATCTTGATATAAGACAGAATATAGTGTTTTGCAGACTTCAATAACACCTCAAAAACGTTGAAAAAAATTATTTAAAAGTTAAATATGAACTTTAGCTTCCGTTTCTAAAGGCAGTAGACGTCCATAGTTTTATTTTCGTTGTAGATGTAAGTCAAGGAATTATATAATTCATATTTACGCATAAATGTGGTGCCAGGCTCGTCTCACCAGTAAGTCCAGACATGTTGACCCAGGAGGTCAGTTATGTACCTGTTAATTAGTAGACTCTGATGGGTATCAGCCAAGGTAGATAAAAGCAGTAGAACTAGAAATCTTATCTCAAGTTACCAGCTGAATATCGGAAAACTTATACTTTCTGGGACTGTCTTTTATATAAAGGGAAGTGATTATATATATATATATATATATATATATATATATATATATATATATATATATATATATATATATATATATATATATATATATATATATAAATATCTTTGTGTGTGTGTGTGTGCGTGTGTGAAGACGGAAGTATGTGCTTATATATGTGTGTGCCAGCACGCATGTGAGCGAACATACATATATACTCGCCCACGAAAGAAATGTTTGTTTCAAAGAAAGGAAAGATAAAAAGCAAAAGAGCTCTCATAATTCCACAGGCAAAGGGGACGCCTGGAATTTTGAAGAGACGTTGCAAAATCTGGCATTAGTTTCAAAACTGCGCCAATTGGCAAATGATTCCTTTGCGTCGCAGCAACAGGATCATCAAATGAGCCTATTTAAATTCACATCTTTGTCGCGGCTTGCCGTAAGAGGATAAGGTAGCATTAATATGCAACTCTAAATGCCATTTAATCGTCTTAAAATGAGGTTGCATTCGGTAGTAAAGATATTTGGTCTCAAATAAGAGTAATATTTATACCTGATATGTATATAGACTTATGCGAGCCTCCTCTTTGAAGGCTGTTGGT
>NC_089790.1:10027500-10067500 GCF_040412425.1 Macrobrachium rosenbergii
GGAGAAAACGGCATTATGTGTCCTTTTGTTTTGAAGTATTTTACATTAGTAAGCATGCACTGCTGTGATAATTAAATTGTTTCACTCTTACCTCTGCAAATGAGATTGATTAGTAAACCACCTGAGATAACTTCCTGCGTCTGATCGGCTTTGAATATGGTATAATATATAAGGGAATATCGTTTATGCATTAGATAATGTGTCCATTATTGAAAGCAAGATTGGAATGAAATGCGTAACAATAAAGTTAGTCAAGAACTCTTAGACTCCGAAAGCATAGAAGTCTCTTTGGTGTTTTTAGCATACTGTTCAAAGTGGGACTCGTGATTACCTCAAGGCTGATGTCGAAAGGTAGGCCTAAATACGCTCTATTGCCCTCCAAAAGAAACTTAATGTTAAAAGGAGAATGGTGGTAAAAGAATGATTTCTAAGGTATCTATGTTCAAATATGTCTAAAAATATGTTAGGTTTCGTTTTCCCTTTACCATAATTCTCATCATTTGGAGGTACCGGCGCATGATGTGCCGAAAATGTTTATACGCAAAAGCATTTCGCAGCGAAATCGCCTTTCATAAAATTAACACCGTCGTAAAGTCGAGAACGCAGCCCGCCGAGATTTCGCCGTAAAACTGGCCGTGTCTCATAAAGTGTCGAGGCAAAAGTCAGTCAAAGAGTTTACACATCGGAGAACAATAGTTCCGGAGGCTGCCATGACGGTGAAATGAAGGGGAAAATGACTAATTTCATGCTCGCTTGATGTTCGGGTTTTTCTTTTCGCTTTTGTTTCATGGAAGAGGAAAAGCTTGGGAATGCCCATGCTTCCGAGTAAAGAGAATCTAATGGGCGATATGTCTCCGTGTTCGCAAAATGTAAAAAAAAAAAAAAGAAGTGCATAGCACCCGCGGGGAGGTTGGTGTTTGGTGTTGAAGATTGTTAGTTAGCCTTCATTGATGTTCATCTGTTTACGCGTAGATTTATTTGCCAATCGTATTAAATTCCTGGATCGTTTTAGCTCCATATAATTAACTGTTACTGTTTCTTTATCTCAGCTGGGCCCTGGTATGTTTGAGTTTTAAATTCCCGAAGTATTTCTTCAGAAATTCCTAACTAAAACGCGCTTTATAAGTAGCTTAGATAACTTCTTAGAATTGACAACATAGGTTATTTAAGGGGTCCCTATGGCATGTGAAAATTGGACATAGAGGAAATTCAAAGTATATTTTACCTAGCTTGTCAGCGTAATCTTCTACCTGTATCACATGTTTCCCTTCAATGGTTTTAATTTGCCTCTGAACTGGTGGAATTACCAACTCCCCTTTCCATCTAGTTTACTCTCATCGTTAGATATAGGTCTCAGTTTCATTTTAAGGTTCCACACATGGTAACGAAAATTTCTGTTAAAATGTGTCGGAAAATGAGATCCCTTCATTTAGTGCTTTGACGATTCATTTCTTCAGAGGTTATCGGGAGAGATTTTAAAGTTTCTTATTTTGGCTCTTTCTTCTTTCTGAATTATTAAAAAGCAAACCTTCAGCTTTTAAGTTTTCCTGCATTTTAACCGGTCATTCCCCAGCTTCGCGTCTTTTTCTCAAAAAAAAAAAAAAATACGGTAGTCGCTTTCAAACAGTTTCATTACGCTCGGTTTATACGTGTGTGAATTTCTAGTTACTTCATTAAATAAATCGCCCAAAAACCCGTACGGCATCTGAAATCAATCTCACGTTGACAGACACAAACAATTTTTTTGCAATTCACTCTTTTGATAAAATGAGCTATGATTCTGTAATTCTGCTTGCTTTCTATGGAAAAGGAATTCGAGGGAAAAAACGCATTTCTTTCCCACCATTATGTTAGTTGCTACTTTTTTAAAAATTTTGTTGCAGTGTTTGTGTTAACCCTTCAGAAGTCATTTTACTATTTTTCGTTTTTTTTTTTATATTTCATAAAAAAAATTTAGGACTAGGAAAATTATATTTACCTGCATTACTTCACCGCGAAGTTTTTTTAGTGCACCATTATAAAAATATAAACATTCGTTATTCGTTCAGGTCTGGAAAAAGTTGGAAGACATGGTCAGGTTTTAGGAGAAAAGTGCGAAACTCACTTCCTGTTTTCTCTGTCACGCTGGAAAACTTGAGCCATGAGGCGGAACAGGAATATTCCAAAAGATGCGGAAAGAAAATAATGAGAGAAATATGAATTATTTCGGGTCTGGGCTGGTTGATTTAGAAATGTTCAGACCTCTGCAATTTTGCCAACATTTTTAACACCGCAGAGGAACATTTAGAGATGTGTTATGAACTGGATGGAACTGGAGTATAAATAAGTGTTAAAAAATATAATAAAAAGATTCAAGAGAGATGTACTTGTTTATATACAAGTATGGAGGGAGGATTGATTCTCTCTCTCTCTCTCTCTCTCTCTCTCTCTCTCTCTCTCTCTCTCTCTCTCTCTCTTGTTTTTATCTTGTTTATCCATAAAGTTTATGGATAGCAGGAGGTGGCATGCCATACTTTTTGCCAAATAATATCTATAAAATTAGAACATGTTGCATTTTACTGCATCAGAAAATCCTTCAAGTCAGTGGCGGATCTAGAAATCTTTCATTGGGGCACTTAGGATTATCATATACATATGTAACATGTACACACATACGGTACATATATGTCAATATTTATGTATGTATGCACACATATATACACACAGTCACATATTTTACATCATATGCACATATATATTGTATGTACTCAGAGAGAGAGAGAGAGATTATTATATTATAATTATGAAGATTGTTACATTGTTTCCAACAGCTGTAGCTTACAAAGAAGTATCAGGTGAAGTTGCTTTGGCATATACAAGCATTAAATACATGCATAAAGAAAAAAAGCAAATTATTATATACTTTTATTTTCAGTGTTTCTGTCATTATTTTACTTGTTTGCAGTGGGTACACAGTATCAAAATTTAATTAAAGCTTTGAGATTTACACATTATTCTACCTACAAAATAAATTCTGACTTGCAGGAAGATCTTTCGGAGATGTTGATAGCAGATTGAATGAAATTATCCGCAGTGTCATCTGAAATACTTCGGTGAATATGAAGCTTTGCAAGACCGTTCAACCTTTCAGAGGCCATTGTTGCTCCCTGTATGACTTAATGAAATTTTGTGAAGAAAACGTTCGTTTTGCTGTTGCTGATGACACAGGTAATGTAACCTATGTTTATTGAAAGTAAACAATGTTCTATTATTCATATTAATGGGAGGGGGCACGTGACCAGGTCCCCCCCCGCAACTTAAATCCGCCACTGCATCAAGTTGCAGTAGAAATGGCGGGAATTAGCGGTATCTTATCCCCAGGGAATGTTACCTGACTGGCAATTTCAGAAATGGATTATGATGTTGTAGTCTTATTTTAGGTTTTGTCTCAAATAACCCAGACTTTGACCACAGTTCCTATATGTAACCTCACTGATATTCCTGCACTGGATAAAATAAATGTCTTCCAGTTTTTCCACTGATTAAATGTATTGCATTTTGTACATTGACAGAATATCACGCCATCCTTGTTTTGACTTAATTCCTTTTTGTTCTTGCGCTGAGTGTTTATCCACATTCACCTTAAATTGACATCTACCCATCATTGCCCTCAGGAAGTATTTTCAGTCTTACATTGAGAAAAATATTCATCTTATCCTACCCTGCCTAAATATCTCCTCTCATGTTCCCATTGTTAATCAGATTTAATATTTTCCAGCTTTTCCCATTCTGAATAACTCCATTCTTTCATTTTAGAATCGTTATATATCTTCCTATGCTTACCTTTATTAAACATTTTCATATGTGCCTTCTATTTCCTACGTCGATTAATGAAATTCCTGTCTAACCTTGACTAAATATTTCCCAAATCTTAGCTTTACTGAATGTCTAACCATTCTTACCTTAACTAAATATTTTCATATTCAATCCTTTTCTTATTATATTACATTTTCTCCTTGTCCAGATATCGTCGCATTCATTTCATGACATAATACCTTCCTATTCTTACCTTAGCTACATAACTCTCCATTCTTACCCTGGCTGAAGAGATTTCCAATCTTTCCTTCCCTTAGTTTATCTTCCGGTTTATGCCTTAACTTAATATCTCCCATTTCTTAAATTGGCCACATATTTTCCAGATCATATCTCGACTGAATATATTCCCATTCTTACCTGAACTATATATAATCCTGTTTTATTACAACTAAATATATCTTTACCTTGATTTATATTTTATTGCGAGTATCCTGTTGTTCATCTTCATGATGAAGTTTTCATCATAACAAGCCCTTTGTAAATTTTATTATATCAATATATCAAGGAGAGCTTGGCAAGGACCTGGCTTTCCACTTTTGTTATAGTTCACAGGGTTCGAAGTTGCAACTACTCATTCAGATAGAACTTCGTTTAGGTTCGAGGAAGGAATCAGACCTCCTGAGTCTTTCTCATCCCTATGAGAGGACAGCAATAGGCCCCTGGATCATGCTCCTTAGCACTGTTGTGGTGGTCAAACCACTGCTACAGCATTAGACTCAAGGTCTCTCCTTTCCCTCTGAGCTCCACCTAACTGTTGACAAAGGTTCAGGTCTGACAATGTATTCCTCTGTCCTTCTTTAAAGGGAGACTGAGAGACAGCATGTATGCATGATAGTAGAAATAAAAGATGTGTCAGTGCCCTTTTGTGACGATAGTTCTCCTTACCGACTTGGATATCCTGTTCTTTTATGGGAAAAGCAGGTTTCTAGAGGAAAGTTCATCTTGGTGAAATGCATTCTGGTACGGGGCCCTATCTGCCTTTCGCATCGAGTGCTAGGCTGTATTGGAGGTAATAGGAGTCAGCTTTCCCCTGTTCAGTATACTTGACTGGAAAGCTAACATTTTCTTGCGGTGACAGACCATCCCGTCAGTCTCTCGCCGTTGGGTTACACTGTTTTAGATATGGCAGAGGTTTATGACAGCAGTTGCCGATTCCTTCGGAACAATTCCAATATTGCTTTGTGAGACAAAACTTCCTACCTGAGGAGTGAGCCTCTGTATAAAAGACAAAGGTTTGTATTTCTGTAAGCACAAATAGCATATTCCAAATAATTTGTCTCATGTCTTGTAACAGCAATTTATATAAATATACTTGTGTTTCATCTGGCAAACTCGGTGTACCATAGAAATTAAACTGGACGTTCATGATATACAATAAACTAGTTCATAAAATACAGTTGACATATAAGTAACTGTGTTTATGTAGACAGAAGTCAGTAGTATATTTAATTTTTATTATGTAGTAGTTTAACCTGGCCAGTGATTTAACATTGTGAATCGAAATTCTTAATTTACAGGGCTTGGCAGCATGTCATGTGTTCAAAAATGTAAGTACATGGTATTTTAAACTGTGCAGGTGCTTCTAAATAATTATGAATTATAGTAGTAATTAAACTTATGTCTTAGTATAATTTGGACTTTATCAGCTGCTTCTGAAGGAAAATCACTTTATCCTAACTGCATTATCTAAGAGGTAAATCCTTGAAATAATTATTTTAAATTTAGGAGAAAGGCAGTACAGTATTACTGCCTTTTGATTATCCAACAGCCATTAACCTTGAAATTACATAAGGAATCACTGACTGACAACTATTTGCTGTCTGAAAAACTGAGGCACTCTTCAAAGGTTTGTGCTATTTCTTAGCTGTCTGTTGTATCTCTCCTGACTTTGTAACTAAAAAGGAAGAACTTTCTTGAGGTTTCTTGAGGGGGAAGTTGTTTGTCAATATGCACAGACAAAACAACTTGAAGGGAAATAGTGCTTCTTCCTCTAATATGTCAGTAGCAGGGCAAGTAGCTTGCTCAATCCACTGGATAGCAGGCAGCCTTCTGACCCACAGATCAAACTCTTAATGTGATCCAAGACTCCATGAATACACAGCAACTACAGCAGTCAGAAAAACATTCTTGCCTCCAGGGTACACGCCTTTGTATGCTCTATCATGAGATGTGATTCACAGAGGAGCATGGGTTGCTTCCTTGAGATCATTAAGCCCACAAATGAGGAAGTCTCTTGAAAAAACCTGTTCGAATTCTACGTTTAGGGGTTCTGAAGGAAGAGAACCTTCAGGTTTTAATAGATTACCCAGAGCATAAGTTGAATCCTCTCCTGAAATAAGCTGACACACCAATCTGCCCTGGTGAATGCTCTCAAACTTTGGACATTAACAACTGGACCTAGCAGCACCATCGCTGAATAACAAGTCATAACTGCTCAAAATCGAAACTTACATTTTAGTAGACTTATATGTGATTTTCCAAAAAATGAGCCAGTAGAGACTACAGATGAATGTTCAGGTGCACCGTCGTGCATGCACATTTGGGGGGTTGTGTACGAAATAAGAACACCCCGAGACTGCGTGGTCATATTATACTTGCAACGATATTGTGATGTGGCAACTTTTCATGCATGAATCCTGTGGCACATGCTCATTCTGGGGATCATATAATCACACGTAAGAAGTTCTGGAGGAACCAGACACCACCCCAGGGTCTGCATAGTCGCACAACATATAGATCACTTCACTGAGCAGTACAGTAATGTGGCATCCTTGTGTGCACGAACCCTCTTTATGCGCACACACACACACACATTAGGAGTTCTGGATGAATCAGGCACCTCCTGAGAGTTCAAACAATCACACACATTTACAGGCAGTCCCAATACCTAGCAGTATCATACAGTGGCAACCTGTCACACAACCTTATATTTACATACAAAAATTTTAAGGAGGTAGTGCCAACTCCTATGCATACCGTGGTAAAAGTGCAAATAGAGGAGTAGTCCCAGACATTTCTCTTGTCTTAGAAAGAAATGAGGAGACACTTTCATGAGCAAGCTCGGAGAACCCAGTGCCAACTACCTACAGCAGACATCCAACCCACAGATAAGCAAAAGCTGTTGCTTACCTCCGACGAAGAAAGGTGGCTGAGAGGGTTTCTGAGACCCTCTCTCCTTTTTCTTCCCATGGAAAGAAGTGGCAGAATAAGATGCAGAGGAAGAGCTTTGATGACAGTGAGGACAAAGAAAATAAGCACTTGTGTTTCATCACTTTGCTCTGTCCATGAGTCTTACTCTCCATGGCTACAGCAGTTGATGTGTCAAGGCAACAAATAGCACCAGAGTACAACCTGTGCTTGATACTGTGGTGTCTCCACTGGCAAGATAATCAATACTGGAGGCGTAACACCATTGTGTTTCTTAGCAGAAGAGCAGCGAGTTGCTTGTAATACAGAGGGATGGAAATGTCTTTATCATTTGGAGGCAGTGGCAAACCACAAACACATGCCACATTCTCACCTGGGGAGAGCGTGGCACATACACCTGGGTCAGCATTGTCAAAAGTGCATGGGCTGGTCCATTACCCTTCTGCAGAGAAGCAGAAAATAGGGCGGGAAAGAGAGGGTAGTTTGGGAGGAATGAGCTGCAAGAGTTTGAGTATCAAAGTCAGGGTAATCCCTATCAAAGAAACCTGATAACATTTTTTGGCCCTCCTTCACTGCTGCTGCACCTCTCCATTGGGAAGGAGACCAGCGATTAACATTCCTCACAGGACCTACTAATGCAGAGCAAAACTGGTTTCACTAACACCAAGGACAATGAAGATTCCAGCTTGTGCAGATTTATATTCCTAAATAAAAGTTGTTGGCTCATCTTGGGATCGCTGGAAATTTTCTAGACTTACTGACAAGCCAGATGTTTTCATCTGAAACTTGCTTGTAGAAATATGTCAAGAATACTGTACATCATTCCATAGTTTGATAATGTTATGTTACATGTCCTGCTGTACTAGACATTAGCTAATTACAGCTACAGTATTTACTTTGAAGTATGGTTAATCTAAGTTGAATGTAACAACCATGTAATTGAAAAAAGAAGCATACAGTTGTCATAGATCACAAATACATATCTGGAGTACTGCAGGCAAAATACCAACGGCTGCTTTTATTTTTGTGATGTCCTTTTCCCAAATGGTGATAATGATTTGTAACTGCCAGTGAAAGTTAGCCTGTTTGATCATCTTAGTCCTAGTTTTATTCCAAAAGGGAACTTAGTGCTATTACCCATGAAATATCAGATGCTAACCACTTTGCAGAGAGCCAGCATCATCCTGTCAAGGTGCTGCATAGCAACAATTCTTATTAAAGTCTTTCACTTCTGTTACTATAAAATTGTGGAATGATTTGTCGGGCAATATCTGTGGATGCCAATGTGTGAAGAGGCTGCAATAAAGCTTCAGATTTTTACGAGTGTAGTACACCATAGTCTTATTTTTTCTGACTTTTCTATTGAACACATTTATTTCCTTTTTGTTTGTTTTGCATGTATTTTAATACTACATGTCTCATTCCAAACTGAGTGTTCTACAGCAGAACCAGGTCTGACTTATGCCACTAAGAATGATGTCATGTTACCTTGCAAACTTTTGTAGACATGCCCATCTTCATCAAGGTACATGTGGCAGTGGTAGGAGACTTGTTCAGTTTCTGTTTACCAGAAAATATCTGAAATTGCCAAATTCTTAAATTTGTTTTGGTGGTGTTAGGATTAAAGTGAATTACATCAGTGTGCATTTGTATATTTCAGTTGCAGTTTTTTCTGTAATTTTTCATTGGATAGTACATAGCTTTGGATATACCAGTGAATCATAAATTTGGCAATTTCTTTACTAAAGGACTATTAGTTGAATTGATAATATGTCCAGATAAACATATTTGTGTGCTGGGCTCCCAAGAAATTTAGTTTTGTAGCAGCTTCTGGTTTCCATCCAAAAACCTAGGCAATTAATTTGTCTTAAAGTGTGTAATGCTTGTACTTCTTACTATACTTAAATAGTTTATCTTCAAGCATGTCTTTTCTTAAATTAAGGATCAAATAATTCTCAGAGTAATGTTAATAATATTCATTAGGCTCCAAATACATTAGTGCAATAATACAATAATATACTCCTTCCTGTTAACTAAAAGGAAATATACCAAAAATAAACCAAAATGTAAGACAGTTTACATAAATATATTATGTAGCTTATTGCCAAAGGAAAACTTTTAAGGGAAACCGTCATCTTCCTCCTCTGCCATTTCCTTGGCGAGTTCCAGGTCCTGCTGTTCTCGTTCCCTTCGTTCCTGGTGAAGAAAAATATTTTCCACTACATTGTCACAAACCTATGGTAGCAAAATTTATTTCAAATATAAAAACCACTGCCTTACTATAGCCTACCACTTCAATACAAAGACAACTTACTATGGCCCACAACTTCTGCACCGTCATCCAATTAATACAACCCCCTCCCCCTTATTTAGCATGTCTGCACCCAATCAGCAGGGAGGAGCAATGATGTTATATTTAATTGATCAGGCAGGATGGTACTGTACAAGAATAGTCTTTATGTCAACATAACCAAGGATAAATGGTGTCGCAGAAATTCAAATGATACCTAAGTACAGTTCATCTTCACCAGAAAGTGGCTGATGGTAAGAAGGGCAAGATAGTGGGTTAACTCATATAAATCCATTTGGAAAAATGCACAGAGTAACTGTCTGAAGATAAATTACAGTGGCCTGGCCCAAACCTGGTCAATCAATAATAGTCATATTTGAATATGACTTGGGTACCATAACCCAGTATTCAATCCTGAACACCACTGAATTCTCTGCGAGGACGACAAGGAGTAGTAGGACTGACAAATCGGCACTGAAAGTGAATTACAAGTAAGAATGTGACAATTTCTCATTTCCATTAGCTGGTACTAAGCTTGAGAAAAGATCTGGGAACCCAAAGAATAAGTGAATAACCCAACTTACATGAGGGAAATTGGAAAGCTGACAAGCATAAGTGCTGATAGAACATAATCACTGCAGGTCATCAATGATATATAAACAAACCCTATGACAAGTACAGATCTGGCTAGGACCTCAGAATATACTAGGATGGTGCCACAAGAAATGGTCAGGATTGCAAAATTTACAGGGAGTAAAAATTTTTGGTACCTGAAATATATTGAGAGTAGACGGGAAAGGCAGTGGTGAAGCACCATATGGTGGAAGGGCAAGTTTTGCAAAGGGGAGAGCATCTGTTCCTTGGGGAGACACTGGACTGTGAAACCAGTAAGAAAGAGAAGGAACAGCCAGGAAGAAATCAAGACTGTTAGACTAGTTATTATGTATCCCATTAGCAAACAAAGCAAATCTTGATTATCAGGGTGGCAACAATCTGGACAAACTGAATAAGTCTGCTTGACTACTAGTATGGAGTATCTCAGTAGTAAAAACAGAAAAATCCTGGCACGTGTAAGGCAAAGGCATGGGCACTGACAAAGGTAACATAGGATACTTTAAAATGGAGTATGAAATTTAGGCACAAAGCCAAGCACTGGAACCCATAGGTTCATTCAGCATGACATTTT
Organism: Macrobrachium rosenbergii; assembly: GCF_040412425.1. Taxonomy (NCBI): domain Eukaryota; kingdom Metazoa; phylum Arthropoda; class Malacostraca; order Decapoda; family Palaemonidae; genus Macrobrachium; species Macrobrachium rosenbergii. The sequence continues at coordinate 10,037,979 of NC_089790.1, forward strand.
GCAAGGATGTGACTGTAGAATGTCAAATTTCATGGGAGAGAGAGGAAGAACATCTAACAATGAGGAAGTTACCCACAGCTTTGGTGTCTAGCCACTGGAAAACAGACTAACACTGTACCTAAAAGACTTGAGTGGTTTGGTTAGAACAGCAATAGGATGGAAGTAGCAAGAAAGGCTAGTCAATCGTGGAAAAAGAGCATCGATGAAACCCTAGTCAATAATGGAATTAAAGGCATAAAAACTTTCACACTGACGATGAGTAAAAGCCCCTCAGAGAAGACTTCTAGAAGAGTTCCTGAAACCACTTATGATGAAAGTGAGTTCCATCTAATGTTGCTTCCATGGAATTTGTAATCCAGTCTGTAAGGGAAGATGTGAACGTGAATACTGCACTGCCATCTTTAGAAGAGGGCACTGACAACTGCTCATTCACCAGACTGATGACTAATTCTGGTAAAAGAAATGTTGCAGCAAGAAATTACAGTGGCCTGGCCCAAACCTGGTCAATCAATAATTAGTCATATTTGAATATGACGTGGAAAGTTTGCTGGGTGCGATGAGGCGACTGGAGGTCCTCTCCAAGCTACTTTTGAAAAGTACACTGAATATTTTGCATCCAAGAGAGATTATAAATTTTCTGGTAAAGTAAAATTTTACATCAGATAAAGGATGTTACTTGGGGAAGGTTAAAAGGGAACATATAAGTACAAACACCATTACTGTTAGAAGGAAACTGGTAAACTTCAAGACCATCAACTTTACAAGGTAACTGTTATCAAGAAAAGGAGGTAGTAATTCCACAGGACTACTTGCACACTAATGTGCTTCCGGCCAAAAATTTTTAAGAAATAGTAACACATATATGAAGAATGAGCATGACTGCCCCAAGTCAGACTGATAAACAATTGTTGAACTAATACACACAAAAATATCTTGGGAGAGGAATTCCTTGAGCAAGAGCATGCCACAATGAACATGACCAGGAGCCACAGACCAAAGAAAAGAAGGAACAGAAGTGGTCCCTTTAAACATACTATACTCTGTTCCAACTCATTTGTCATCAGAAAATTAACTTTCATTGACATCTGATCAAGGCAACATGTGGAGTGTACTGCTCACAGACTGATGATGCAATAACCAAACAATGTCATACAACACATCATGTTACAAGATTGTTTTCACCAAGTCTGAGTTTTGCTGACATGACAAAGATGTCTAATACTGTACAAGGAAAATATAAATGAATAATATAACAAAGTTGAACAAAACTAATATACTGTATTCAAGTGAATATGTAAGACAACAGTTAAGAGTAACTCAAGGCAATAGAACTACTGTATTATGCTTACCTCAGCACTTTCCAAATCCTTATTATATGACTTAGGAGGGTAACGCATTGCTTTTACACTCTGATTATGGATATCCAGACAGAATGATATGCGCTGATGGTACACTGACTGGGGTTCCCGTGTGCAGTAGATATCAACAGTTTCTTTACTCTGCATGTAACCATGTTCATGATCAATTACAGCCTGGAAAAAAGTTATAATGATGTAAATCCTTCCAACCACATGTTATGTAATGAAAAAAATTGTAAAAAGGATTATTACAGGGAGTCAAATGTACATTTGATATTTTTTATTTTAAAGCTCATGAAATCTGTGGAAACTTCACATTTCAACACTACAAAAAACCTTAGTCTGTCTAGAAATTAATGGAAATCAATTATATGTTGTGCAAACTAATCACTCACTTTATCAAAGCTGTAAACTACAAAATAGAAATAGGATACTTTTAAACTACTACAATGTCTTACAGAATAAAACTACGTTAATATTACCAGATAACGATTCAGAATCGTTACACAGTGGTAGTAATCTGGAAACTGCGCATGCATCTTGAGAAGCTAATGTGGAGATTCAGCCACAAAATCTTAGCTGGCAATGCAACTGCCAGTTTCAGAGGATCAGGTAAAAATATATCAAACTTCTAAATCCCCAATAATACAGTGAATTGGAAAATGAAATTTCTAAAAGATAAAAATTTATAAAAAAAAAATCTTGATTCTCAAAACTCAAGCATAAATACATTCTTCTAAGCTATAAGAATATAATACCCACTTCAATAACACCATCACGGATAGCCTTGGCCACAATAAATTCTGCATCTTCACGAGATCCAAGTGTGAGCTTTGAGGCCACATCAGCAAGGGAAATGCGAGAATATGAGAGCGATATAGCTCTCAAACCAGTCTTGATTACATTATGACGTAAACGCAGTATTAACATGAATGTGTGATCCTCTTGGAACTGAAATAAAGACCAACTTGTTAATTTTAAAATTTTAAAAGAACAGAAAAATATTTTAAGACTATATAATGTAAGCCCATATACTGCATATTCCCAATTAAACAATACAATTCATGACAGAATCAAATACAGTGCATGCAACCCTTGCTCTAAGGCTGGTTGAAAAAAACATTTTTTGTTATAGAATGTTCAATTTTTCCTACAAGAAACCTATACCTAATTTCCTTCTAACTGTTAATGTATAATTACTACAAGACTGTTCCTTTAAATTTGTGATTTTTACTGTAATGTAGCTGTACATGCACTGTGCATTGTTATTTTATTATTATTACCTATATCATTTTACATATAGTTATGAGGTTAGAGGTAATGAACGTAATTTACAAAAGTTTTCCTATTCGCAGTTTAGACCAAGGACTCATGGACAACATTCCTCACAAGGGAGGAGGCAGAGGTGATATAAACTCAATACCAGAACAACCAAGAAAAAGTTACTGAAAGCCCGAGTTGGAGCAATGCCCGTTTTCGTGAGCCCTTGCCCAGCATATGGAATCTTCAATTTTTCCCCCTGGGCAGGCAATCAAGACATCCTTCTGTGTGGTTCAAAGATGATAGACACTCCTGACCTCAGCAAAGAAAACAGAATAAAGAGCAATATTCACAAGTAGCAAAGTGCTCAAACACCCTGTCAAGCCGTAAACATCTCCACTGACTGAACTTCCTCACAAGTAAAGAATCAGGCACTCTTATCTGTACAAGAAAAACACAACCAAAAGAGAAGCAAAAGGAATCAAAAGTCAGAAAAGGAGTAATTGTTCCAACAGCAGCAGTCAGGACAGCAGTTCAGCAACAGTGAAGACTCCTGTACAGCAGCATGGCAGAACAAACAGTGACATCGACAATCAAAGGAGTGGGTAGTAACCCCAACCCTTCACTTGCTGCCACTACAGTAATTAACTACTTTGTTTCTGAGCTTCAATGACAGGACCAACATTTGCCAAATGTATGGCCACAAAAAATAAAACCAGATTCATACAGTGTAATTTTTCACATTACTGCATAGTTTTTCACTTAAATTACTATATCATGACACAATCCTCCACAACAGTAAACAGTTTTCAAGTATCAGAGGGCCCCTTTTATTAGAGAATATAAGTGATGTTTAGTCTTGAGCCTCTATTCTAAAATATGCCATCTTGCAGATCTCAACAAGCATAAATTTTCTTTTTTATTCAAAATATCAACCAAAAAGTTTTTCTTTAGGTCATGATTACCATTTCCATGAGTGCACATGGTGGGCAATGCCACGTACTGGTTAAGTAGTGGCTATGTCAACCCATGTTAGCTGATGACTTTGCAAATGCAACAAGGCAGTAGTGTGGTTGGAATCAGGACAGACCAGGTATGAAGCATAATAATCCACCAGGAAAGTGAGTATGAAGCATTTGTGGTTGGTACAGAGTTGCACCAGTCATTTTCCTCTCCCCTAATAAGGTAATTGAACACTATCAGACCTATGACCACGGGCAAAAGCATAGCTGTGACCACAGCGATTCCTCTAACATTTGAAGCTGCTGTTCCACCACCACTAATGGCCACGAAACTGTCCAAGATAAAGGAACTGAGAATCCTGTGGTAAATATATAAGCCAAGGATCAACAATCTCCACCAGACTCATAAATGAGATGACATCGCTATCGCAATGAGGCAAGGTTCCAGTATAGCAGTGGCATACTCTTCTACAGCAGGCCTCATAGACCATGTCAATGTTCTGAGAAGGTGTTACCAGCCCAAAAAGGACTCAACCTCTGGAAGAACAGCAAATGGGCAAGCAGTCTAAATCCAAAACCAAATACGCAGCTATAACCAAAGTAATGTGGAGAACGTGAACAAATCAAATGCAAACACATCTGAGAGCTAGTTAATGCCAAATGAAAACTGTATTTCGCTAATAACAAAATTAAATTAGTAGAAATGTGGGAGAATGAATCAATGATAGGCTGGAATGAAGAAACATTGCTAGAAAATGGTAATTACTCACTAATAAATAAGAAAAACTGATGACAATCGTGGCTGAGATAAATAACTGTAAAATTCACTTTTGTACTTATAAATGAATAAATTATGTTAAAAGAAAAAGAATTCATTAACCAAACCTGGAAAACAATCCTAGAAACCAAATGAAAAACAATACCAAAACTGTTGCCATGACTGTAAGACCATGCAAATGTTATTATTTAATACATATTGAGAATAAGGGGGCATGCATGTGTGGTTAAATAGGATCATGGCAAGTGTGACCAGTGTTTGGACTACTCGGACCACAAAGAGTTTTTCTCGAGACAACACAGAAGACACAGCTAAGACCCAGGAAAACTCAGGCCAAAACTTGTTCCCTTAAAGACCATTTAGACCAAATGTCAAATGTTTATGCAACACGTGGCCAAGTATAATCACTATGATTGAATTTGGGAGTTATTTACATATATACAATGACACCTAGTATTTCCCAGATAAGGATTGCATGACATAATAGCTTGCTACAGTATTTGCATTCTTTAAAAATAAACACGAACAGATGTCAAAGTTGATTATCTATTAATGTATTCAACTGTGGCTTTTATAATTACAATTTTTTAAACCCATTTCATATATTAATGCTGATAATTTACTTATTATATTTTCACTCATTCAAGCATTCTATGAACAAAAATTCTTGTTGCTTCTGATTGTCTTCTTACTAAAAGTGGTCCTAATTGTCTTACAGTAGTTTAAGTTATCTCAGTTCAATGAGACTACTTTCTGCTTGACAAACAAAAAGACAGGAGATCCTGGAAACATCATGGTCTATGATGTTGGACACATTGTATATAAGTAATGCATTTTTAATGAAACAAATATGGATAAACAATTTCTCAATCTTACACTATATTAAGCATGAAGATTCTCTGGAGTAAAAAATATATGAAAAAACAAGTAATGGGTCTATATCCGCCAAGTTCAAGTCCTCTTCCAACGCTTAAGTCAGTGGTCTTGTTATGATTAACTACATAATTAAGAACTGTTGAGACTTACAGTAGAAAAAATAGACTGAAAACAAATCTAGACTTATGCACTTCCCAGATGTTGACTTTCAAATCAACTTCAATCAAATTTTATTGCCAAGAAAAAATAATGAATACTTACTTTGCTTTTATATTCATTCAGAGTGGATGTGAAATGAACCAAATTTCCAAGTCGCACAGCCTGGGTTAGCTGTAAATAGGGTGCCAAAGCTCGCCTCATAATAGCTTGGCGAAATATCTGTAAAACAGATTAATAACTTAAATTTTTGTTCACAACTCAAAATTTACTCATGAAAGTACAGTTCAAGTGATCTGCTTACAATCTCAAACTTTACCACCAATTACAGTTCATTCTTATCCACTTAGGCTCTGGTCTACATTCAGCGCAAACTACTCTATGGTCTTGTCAAACAGATTTTCATTTTTCACTGTTGATTTTTTTTAACCAAGTTACCAGCCTACTTAATACATTCCTTCAATTTAAGCAAAAATCAAATCTTTACAATATTCTTAATTATGCACATGTTAGTGAAACAATTTCAACAACTCACCTGCCTCTCTGGTATATCTCCTAGTAAGAGTTCTACCACAACAGCCAATTTCTGTACAGACTGGCGGAAGCCCACAGCAGTTTGCTGAGGGGCTTTGCGCAATGCTTGGATCAGGTGTTTGTGGGCCTCTGAATATTCTAACTGAATTCCCTTAATGCGACCCATGTAGTAATGGTAACGAGCTACTTCATTGTTGTTGGCCTGTGAAAGAACAAATTAAGTCAGGACTTCAGGTAACACAACACATAAAATAAGAGACTGTATTCCTAAATTCAAGTTCATGTATTCTGAACATATCTTTCTGCATAAGAATGGCTGAAAGCATAGTTCAGACCCCGTTTCTTACACATATGCATATCCCATATAATATCAGTTACAAATCACCTTTAATACTGTATGTTACAAATCAACCTTTAGACAGTAGTTGTAAGTTGATGTACATTATTAAATTATTTAAAACCAAAGTTGGTACATAAATTTAACATCAATCATGTCAGCCATACAAACAAATAAGTTTTATTTTGAATTGCCTTAAGATTGAAGACTTTGTAAAGAGCTACATTACCTGTTGTGGAAATTCAAGTTTGACAATGAGCTTTTGTGCTTGATCATAGAGGGAATAATGGAGATAATTCCTCAACAGGCAATTAATAAGCACAGCCTGGCCTTCATGGTCCTTTCGGAGAGTTGCCTGGCACAGCCGTTGATGCAAGAAACTATTTGGAAATGAATAAAAATTAAGAAATATTTAAAATGTTTAAATCTAGTTGCATCTTCAACAACGAATTTACTACATAAAAAACACATCAACCTGACACAATTCTTTCAGTTTTATCAATGCACTGAATGGCTCATAATTATAGTCGATCAATTTATTTAACTTATTCTTGGACTGAATATTCATCTCCTCAGTAAATACATTTAAAATGGGGCTATCTTGCACATGACTAAGTTGCTTCACAGCTGGTGTTGAACCACTGTAGTACTAATTTCCATTCACGAGATCTAGATCATTTACTTAAGGTAAACAGATTACCATGTTATTTATACCTCAAGAGTAAGCCAAATGTTTATATCAACTAGCCTCTTAATTTTTAGCAAGAGTACAAGTAAATTTAACCATTTTAGCCTCCTCTGATATCCAACACGTCTGACTGATAAAATATTATATTCTTGTAAGGTATATGCTGACCTTTTTCAATTTGCACTGCTTTGAGGTTTTATGTCAATTAGTAGATCTTGCCAATAACTTCATATATGACATTCTTTTCTTCATAACCTGTGTGAATTACATTTTCCTAGGCTGAGAGTCTTCTGCTATTTTACAAACCAGCCCAGTCACCTAAATAACCTAGGTCTAATCAACTTAGTACTTCTCTATTGTTTAAAATATCAGCGCTGATACCCATTTTTGTGAGCAAAAAGACCCACAACTGAACTTAAAGGCATACCAATTGTGACTTTTGCAAACCAGTGGATGTTCCAGCAGTGAAAACTTTTTGTTCTCTGTGACTCAGCCAGTTTTCTATTCAATTTCCTACTTTATCTGTACTTAAACTTCTTTCTTTTGCAATTAATAATTTATGTGGCAACTTGTCAAAAGCCTTCTGGAATTACATGTACAGTACAACTATTGCTCTACTTTGATCATAGATTATGTCACAGAAATAAAAAGTTGGCTAAGTATGATCTATTGCAAAATCCATGTGAGCTGTTTATTTAACATAGTTTGACTCTAAATTACTCATTACATTGACTGCTAAGATACATTCTTGTAACAGGACTATAGTTTCCTGGTTCACTATTAGAACTTTTCCTGAATATCAGAGCAGTATTGTGAAAAATCTAATCCGAGCTCATTTCCTTGGTATACTTTCAAGATGCAAGGAACTTCTGAGGCATTTTTTTACATGTACAAACTAGTAAGGGACTAACTTAACAGATCAGCAATACCTACATCACCAATGAATTGCCATATTCATCTTTTAAATATTCTACACAATTCTTGCTTGGCTGGCTTTTGCTGTTCGTAATTGCAAAAAATACTTCTGGATTTTGTTTTGCTGTACACAGAAACCTAGCTTCATGTTCACACTTTCCTTTCCTATTTAATTGGTCTACCTTCTAGTATTTTTTTATTTGTGCAAGTCATGTGTCACTTATGCTGATTGTAAATTTCACAGTATTTGTTGTCTGTCCCTGATTGCACTGGCAATATCCTCACTACACCATCTTAACTATGAGTGTTTGAGTTCTTTTTCTTTCCAGGATATGATAATCTTGTGCTGCCATAATGTTGGTTTTGAAAGACAGCTACTTTTGCTCTACAATAGTTTCACTGCAGTCATTTTTTATCTCACTTTGCAACTGTCCAAAATCTGCTTCTGATAGATGTTTTGCATCTTTTCCTAATTTCTATACTTTAACAAAGGATGCTCCTATTTCACATCAAATCAAGAGATACTAATACCTGTCATGTTCATAAACATTACAAGAGCAGTAATTCCTTGGGCTACAAAAATTTCAAAAGTGTTAATACTTGAAGCATTCTAGTGAGGTTTTACTCATTAACTAAATTATTAAACAAGTTTAACATGTGTTGTACAAATATATCTAATATATCACAGCAACAAAAGAATACTAACCCTCTAATTTCCTCAAGTCTGTTGTTAACTTCATATGCACGTGAATGGTAGAAGTAACAACGTGCAGCTAGCAGATCTAGTGTACGACGGTTCACACTAGTTACTTTTGTCATCAGCTGGTCTGCAAAACATAAAAACTTTACTAAAATGAAACACTACAACTGCTGGGACATTTCAATGCTTATATCGTCTGTAATAGTTACTACTGTCAAGTTGTAGTTATAGTGCAACATATATTAAGTGTATACATACTTCAAAACTTGTCAGGGGCTACCAGTGAGAAAATTAAAAATATTACATTATTTACATAATATTGCAAAACCACTACCAAAGAGGCAACTGCAATATAGAACCCTTTATACATTTTGATCAAAGTGAATAATGATATACCTGAGCATTTGATGGCATCTGCATGTCTATCAGTGTCAAGAAGTCTTAAGAGAACTAGCAAGTGAATGTAGACATCCACTTCAAGAGCCAGCTGTGTTCGCTGTCGTCCCACGGGTGCTGAAAAGATCTTGCAAAGATTAAAAAACTTCTAAATACAAATCAAAGACCCATTCTCTATATTTTTCCACTGAAATTTACAGTTCTAATTTGAATTTTGGCAAGGGTATAAATTATGAAAATTATACAGCACCTAAAAATTTTAGATGCAAAAACCATGTGAATTATCAAAGCTTCGTGGTTCCATTCACTGAAGGCATCATATTCACAGTTTTCATGAGCAACTTTACATATTTAAAGTAATCATGGTCCTAAATATCATCTGCTTCCTATATAAGCTGCAAACCAGTTACTCCTTTCATCACCACGCCACTTTACTCAATAAAAATCAATAAATTACTTGAAAAATAAAAAAAATACAAAACACAGCAATGTGTGAATGATAATAACATCAAAACAATACTACTGTATGTGCAAATTAACAAAATCCTTAAATAGTTGAGTGATTACCATACATGCATACATGGAAATTGTCTATTTAATATGCTTGTCAATAAAGCAGACCACATGACCAATGATTTTCTCCTTAGTAGCTACTGGTGTGCCAAAAGCATAATGTCTCAAAACCGCTCAACGGCTTACAAAACTCACCCTGTGGTACTGTTTCAGTATCCATCAGTTCTTCTACATACTGCAAAATATTTTCTTTTTCTTGTTTATTCTCAGGACGATTGAAATACAGTGCAATGAGCCGACGCAAAACATTTGGAGTAAGCTTCCGTCTTGTGGCTGGTAATGCCCTTAATACTCTTAGGACAAAACGTGGCTCTTTGCTTACTATACTCCTCTCCACGAGCCTTATGTGTTCCTTCAAGTCTGAAACAAAAATAAACATTATAATTAACACCATCTTCCTGATTAGTTATCCGGACTAAATATTTCCGTCTTTCAGAGGATTGTTTTCTCCTTCAGGTTAAAATACCTATATAGTGCAGGATTTACCCCTCACCATTTTATTATTTTTTTAGGTACTGGACTAATTAGGGATACCAGGATTGTCTTTATTTCACTTTATGAATCAATTCTCTTTAAGTTAAAGATGAAAGGTAGAATGCATCCCTGTAACTAGCCTTGATTGAAAACTGTTTGGTAAAACTGAAGACTACTACTGCAGCCCGGTTTTCTCCAGTTGCCAACAGCAATGTTTACCACCTTTAGTCTGTAATTTTGTTACTATTTATGTATTTTTTTGTTTATAGTATTTACCGTCTTTCATTTATGCTTCTACGTATTCATCCCCATGGGGTTAGTACCAGACACAGCGTCTATTTTGCATGAACACTGGTGGTTACTAAACCAGAAGGGCTAAGTCGCTAGTCTTTAATTTTACCAATGGTTCTTTAGGCTAGCTGCTTTGTGAATGATGCCGAATGGGCTATGGGTACGTCCAGGCCTGTGGGTATTATTAAATACATAATATGAAATTGTAAACCTACATTTTTTAAAAGAGCTCTTCATTCTCGTTATTCTGAACCCCATAAACACTATGCGCAAATGATAAATAAAAAATTAATCAAATTATGACTTACCCTATTAAGTAAGACAATACTGCCCCCCCTCTCTCCATAGCTAATACGGCAAAAATTTTAACCAGTAAACACCCCTAGGCTTACATTAGGTTGGTATTTTTAAGTTCTTTTAGTGGCCTATCATTTCCTAGCCATTTTTGCATGATAAACCCAAAATGATTTTTCATGCAAAAATGGCTGGCTGTGAACCGTGAGTTCTACCGGTACCTTATCTTGTAGTTTGTACACCTTGAGACTTGGCCATTGCTGCATGGCTCAAGCAATTCACTCGGTTTTGGCTTCTCCCATTATTATTATCAGTATTATTATTACTCTTATTATTATTATTATTATTATTATAGCTATAAAAACAAATTTTCCCGTCGGGGTCCTTTCACAATTATTGTAAGCAAGGCCTCGGCAACAAAGCTATACGCTAGGGCATTCCCTACCCCTGTAGACTAGCCTAGGATGCCTAAACAAACACCGTGTGGTCTAAAGATTCATATATTCGTCGAAAATAGTACTTTTGAGAAATTAAATCTCACAGTACAACCATAAGATTTTAAACTTGGCCTAAACATCGAGTCTGTGTAGGCCTAAACTACCCTAAGTCAGCCCCACTCCGTAAGTGAAAAATCGCCTCATTACCTTCAATGGTGAGAGTATCAGGATCCTTTTTCTCCTCTGGTTCCTTTTCCTTCTCCTTATCCTTAGAAACGTCCACGTCCATAGCCTCGACAGTCATTTTTCAATAAATGTGGGAGAAAGCGCAGTGACACAAGTTTTCAACGACAACAAACTCCGGCGAATGCTCGACTTTGTTGGTGAGGCTACGTTCATGCGATGAGCAAGTGGACGTAAAACGGTCTCTTCCACTATTGGACGTTTAAAAATAGAAAAACTAAAATTATCATCGCGTTCTGCCTACGTTGTTTGTTTAATAACTTTAAAAAAATAATATCCCGCTCGTCGGTTATGTCTACAATTCATACAGAACCTAATTTACCTACATCTCACTTTTCCCGAAAATGAACATCAAAGGCCTGTTTTCATTTTTTACACTGCATTACGAATAATCAAAACGTCTGACATAATAATACATCGCACGGAATTTGGGAAATCAATTATATTCATACTCTAATAGATCATTATTTTTGAAAGAATGGCCCATCTGCCACACAGTATTATGCTATTGAACGTGGCCTTGCTTCTTCTTCAGACGTGACTTGTCAGTTTGTCAAAAACACTAAAATGGGACACAGATCATGAACTGATGCTCTCCCTTTGTTGAATGGTGACTCAAACAGTAAGAGAAAATCACGGAACAGGAATGAACAGAGAAGTAAAACTGACTTTAAAGTGGTAAACCAAGTGGCTGGAAATGTTAGAGGTGAGTTTGATGGGAATAACGATAATAACTTGGCAGATAATACAGTTTTATTCTGCAAAACATCCCAGTATTTACAAAGCTTGCTTTATAAAATACATCATATATTTAGAAAGACGGGATTTAAAAGCAAATCTGAGAAAAACCAAAATAAAGAGGAGACAGTAAATACAAAAAGGATGAAATAACGCTAGATTGACAAAGGATTCACGAGTTGTTTTTCAAATACTTTATTGATATCGAATACAAGTTGTCTTGAGTTAGAATTTAATGAAAGACTAAAAAAAGAGCTAATCAAACAATGGGAAAGCTGAATAAGAAATTGCACACGCAAGTAAGCTTGCACATTAGATACGATCTGCATTTTTGCACGTAGCCTGCGCGAATCACGATGTGACAGTGAAACCAAATCTAAAACACTTTGAGGATTTGAAAAGAAAGCTTCACAAAAAATAGCAGGAGTCAGATGGTAGCATAGGATGGGAAACGGAAACAGGGCAAGAATGAGTGAGCAATGATGGCACAGGGAAAATCATGGAAATTCGTTGATGACATAATGATGATGGGGAGACAGATGGCATCACCCAGGGGATAATAATAAGATATAGTGTCGGGGGGGCTTCTCTGGCCATGGAAAGAGTTGGAGAACTCAGATTTCCTACCTGGGTGATTAATATGAGATGGTTGGCGATTTTGGAAGTGAATGGATAGGGAAGACTCGAGTGGCAACTAGTAATTACCTGGAAGTAACAGAAACTTCCTAAAAAAAGTACCTAAAACACCTAAGCAAATTCAGAAGACAGTATGGATGGAGAACAAATGAAACAGACCCGTGGAAAATAGTTAAAATGTAAGTAGTCGAAGAAAATGAAGATGAAACAGAATCATCTGCGTACCTGTTAAATTTACAAAGGTAGTAAGTGAAGTTGACGGGATCACTATGCTGCATGCCACATAGGGAGCGAGTATGTCCGAAATTGGGGGAAAGTCCACAGGGTTAGCGGAGAGGAATAATAATATTGTATCTTTGAAAGATGGAAAAGGCATTGGTGATGCATGTAAGAATTACAGCGCTACAACATATGTTAGTATTCTGTATTTAAAAATTCTGTAAGTTTGTAATAATCTACCATAAATATTTTACATTCTCTATGACACGTTTTCTATGATGAGCAAAACGCTACGCAGCGAGTAGCACGTCTCGGTAGCACTGGCAGTCGGATTTGTGTGATTAATATCGCTCTCACGATAAAAAGTTTGCTACTCATGCTATAGGGGCGGTGTAAAGGACAGAATCTGGGTATGATGTATGTTTGTTGTACTTGGGCACTCAAGGAACGTTCCCGCTTTAATGAAGTGAAAACCTACAAAACGCCAACTTTGTTGATGATTTGAACGTGCTGGAGTCTTTCAGTCAAATGACTGATCATATTATAATTAAGGTTGATGAAGATTAAAATGGGATCATTAGTTAGGCTGATAATGAGCGGAACGTCAAAGAAAGCAAAAGAAAGAAAGAAAAGATATATTAAGGGCTTGAGAGGAATTAAAAGTTACTGACAGCAGATTTACGGAGAAGAAAATGGTTATGAATTTTGAGACTGACAACATTAAAAAAACAACAGCAAACGTAAGGAAGCTTTTACCTAAAATTACGGTAAACAATCTATCGAACTGAAGAGTCAGATGAAGCACATGACTGCAAGAAACTAACATCTGCAGACAGTTGAAAATAATGAAAGAAAAACTTCAAGTACTTTCGCTAATTGATATGCGATCTAGTTGTGAGAGATTTAATTCAAATGAAACTGATGAGATAAAACTAGAGTGGTAAATATAAAATGTAAGAGATAGATATTGTGTGACCGTTTGTTTCTGTTGCCAAAGGTATGATTTCGCAGAACAGAATTATCCTGTTAAGGAAAGAGATGCTACGGGCGAATAAGAAGCGAATCATAGAACTAGGAATTGTAACTGCGGTTAAAAACTGCCTGGGCTTTCATAAGATGTGAATCATGCAGTAAATGTGAGTTGTGAAACATTAGAGGAAGAGATGGGGAGGATTAGAAAAGCTAACCGCGGATGCTGATTCTGAATAATTGTAAATAAAATGTAGTTCCATAAATATTAAACAGATGGAAATGAAGCAGTTGAGATTAAATGAAGATTTCACTGAATGTCTGACAGTAAGAAAAAGAGTGATAATCGAGGCTAGGGGACGTTTTGATCCTCAGTGTCCCATGTAATATATAATTAATGTGTCAAATTCAAAAGATTTGGGAGTGATACTTCAGTGTAAAAAAAATCTTCCCAAAGAGCGTTAAAAGTGGATATAAAATCATCACTATTTAGTGACTGCTACGCAACAATAAATTAAGATTACTGTATTGATATTTGGAAAATAAACTAGCATAAATATTTCATTTCTTTTTAGGTGCGTTCCTACAAAGCAGTTTTTGAGAGTGCTCTGAGAATCAAAATCAGCAACGTACACATAGAAGAAAGGGGTTGTTCATATCCCATAAAAACTTGCAAGGAAGATCAAATAATCTTATAATAAAGATCCTCTATAGAAATAAATTATTTTCATTACCCATATATCGTTCTGGTTGTATCTTGTTGTTGTGAACAATGGCATTGTAAATAACCTACGCACTGACATTTTATCATCATCCATATTTATCCTTTCTCCTACAAAGTAATCACCCCTGAGGCCAACATTATGTAGGCTATGTTGTCTTGTTGGCTGGGCAGAGTCTACAGGTCCATATCAAGCCTCCTATTCCGTGGCCAGTGCTGTATAAGGCCGGCTTAATCTAAACCAGCCAACCATGTGCAATGATAACCAAAGCTAATTCACGATCTTTATATCTGTACTGGTAAGAAGTTGCCAAAGATACACCACCATAGGCAGATGTATGAACAAGCATCGGGACTAATCCACCATCTTTATATTTTACAGGCAAGGAATTGCCTATAATAGAACATACAACCTTTGCGACTAAGGAAACGTGCTAATGAGCAGTACAGGCACCGATCAAACGGCAGCAATGGTCACGGGCGAGACTGGTGGTTGCATCCGAAGCACTCAGCACAGCAGTCAACACAAGCAGAAAAAGAAGCACTTCCACACAACATTAGAGGATGGCTCCCCGCCCCCTCCCTCCCAATACGGAAAGAAATTACCATCAGGCCTACAATGTACTTGTACATAACTCTTCTTACCTATTCCTCCGGAACCTCTCATTTCATCCAGATATGCCTTACCCACCCTGGTCAGCAATTCAATCTACCACTACCAAACTACACCATCTCGTTTGTAATCACATCAACTCCTAGTGTCTTTTCATTCTTCACCCTCTAAATTACCTCCTTACGTCCTCAAAAGCTACTTCCTCAAGGATTCTCAACCTTATACAAACTCTTCCCACTCTTGAGTCATACAGTTCTGCCTCTCTTCCATCTTGCACATCCAACAAATCTTAAAAATACTCTAGGTGCTGACTTCCTTACAGAATTAGCACCTACTTCGCCTACAGTTCTCCTCATCTCCTCCCCTGTCTTATGCAACTCAACCTCAGATAATCTTTTTTCTTTCACTGCCTTTTATTTCCTCATATGATTACTTACTGACTTTTTTTACTCCCTCCTCTTTCTTTCCTATGCCCACAAATTCTCCTGGTGTTGCTAGGGCCCAGTCATGGAATTTACAACTCCTCCATCTACTATTCTACCTTAGTCCCTTTAACTATAACCCATGTTTTGTCCATTTTCTGTTTATACACTTTTCTCGTGTCCTAATCAAACTCACCTGCCATAATTACAATTATATGGTCTTGACAGGAGCATAGGCTATCTGCTTCTCCAGTAATTGTCTCCTCAGGTTACATCTCTTGATTTACACAAGAACCGTAGTCCTTCCAAGCATTTGCTTTGCTCTAACAAAAGGCCTTCCTACACTCTTCTTTGCGTAAAGGAGTTTAATTAACTGAAGGAAACATTTCGATGATCCTGGAATGTCAAATCATTATACTATTTGCTTTTGAATTATGTAGTGTAAGTCTGGAACACCAATAAAATTTGAAATACGTTTTATGTAATTCCATCATAATTACTTACCTTTTCTAATGGTATACATGCATCTCTGGCTTTGGAATTTAAATATTAATATGTCAACTAGCAACGAGGATTATACCTTCAACAAAGTTTCAAATAAAGTCTCTAATTTCATGCTTCTCCATCACCTGTACATTCAATATCATTTAACGAGAATGTTATAAAAAGGATGATTATATTACAACCCAATAAAACCTGCAACTTTACCTTTCAGATAAGTCATGTGCAAATGCTCCGATAAACAAATACACAAAAATCATTCATAAATTTGCAACAACTACTATTCCAATTAACTTTTACTTTTGGAGAAAATTGAGTCATTTCCCTTCCAAACCGTAATACTATAAATTGTCAATTCAAACGAATAAAAACAAGTTATACAACGCCATAAAATACCCCTATACCGTCACAAAGGTCAGTGAGAACTAATGCAGCCTAAGTTTATAGCCTCGGTATAGCGAGGGGGAACGGAGGCTCATTTTGATTTCGTAACCTTCCAGGATTTTCTCAAGCTTCCCTTAAATCATCTTTCAAATCATCAAGCGGGAGCTGTCTGGTATCAGCAATTCTACTATTCACAAAGCGCAATTCAAATTGACCATTAAACTCCACAGAAGCTTCCACGTAAGAGAATGCCCATAAATGGAATGGAAAATAGAGCTAAGTTAGTAAATAAAATAGAGATAAAAATAACAGAATGACTAATGCATACGGAAACAAATGAACAAAAAGAATATATTTACATAAATTTACTAAAATAAGCATCCCTATTCAACATATATATATATTTTTATATATATATATATATATATATATATATATATATATATATATATATATTTATATTATTATTATTATTATATATATATATATATATATATA
Source organism: Macrobrachium rosenbergii (assembly GCF_040412425.1). NCBI lineage: Eukaryota > Metazoa > Arthropoda > Malacostraca > Decapoda > Palaemonidae > Macrobrachium > Macrobrachium rosenbergii. Next base: position 10,054,952 of record NC_089790.1, read on the forward strand.
TATATATATATATATATATATATATATATATATATTGAAAATAATGTCAACTGTGAGACCAGCAATCTAATGCCATCATTTAGCCACCTACAGGCTCAACCTACAAAGGAAATGATACCTGTTGCCAGCGCATGAGGATTTACTGGATAAAAGCTATAAAACAAATAGATTTGAAGAAGCTGATCAGCAGTTTTGAGGTGACAAGAGACAGCCGAATGACCATAACAAACAAAAATGTAAAATTTGGGTGATGTGGCTCGGTGCTCGGGCCGGGGATGCCATTCTACGTCAATTTATTTATTTTTAAAGAGAACAGGAAGTAGTGTAATTATATTTCCGTTGTAAAGATCAACAATTAACCGAAGTCTAAGCAACCGATGGTGTCCAAATGACATTTTGTAGTACACGGGAAAGATTTATTTACATTCACGATTAGGTAGAACCTTACAACGTTTTCGTTAACCTTTCTTGATATCCTACTAAACTAACGCCCAATGTCGAATTTTATCATTTCGTGTGTATGCAAGTATTTTCAGCTTTAAATTGCAGGATGTCGTATTTCACATTTCACAAGTCCTTCTGTTCAACGGCAATACTTGTGTAGCGACTTGAAGTTCTTTTTTGGCCACCACCTTTTTTCAAAAGCCATCTTACTCACCTTACAACTTTTGTCCCAGTTTATCCGTTTCAGATTTGGAGAGCGATAAGAGTTATATTTTTATCCCGCACAGTTTGGTTCAGAGAGGTATTGTGAAGTCGGTGACCTCTTTATCTATTGTGAAGCTGCAGGATTACAGAAAGTTTGATAACATAAGCTCTGGGGTACCTGATACCCTTTCATGCGGGAAATATACCTCCTGCGTTATCCTTAACATACTTCTGGGCTAAAACGATTTTGAACAAACACTCTTTCTGACTACATGTTCGTGTAAAAAGATAAAGATAATAATAAAAATAAAAATAATCAAACATGAACAGACAGCCCCGAGATGGATTCATTCCATGACGATGAGAAGCATTACTACGTAAAAACAGTTCACCCTGGATTTTACTCGTTTATTTATATTCTCATCTATTTATTTGTTAATTTGGTAATTAATCTTTTTTATTTTCTAATAACTGATCTTGTTTCTGCATTGCCTATTATCTTCTGTAAGTGCTGACACATGAACACCGTACTCTTAGGAAGCTTGAATTTCATGTCACTGGGCCCAGTAGGCCTATTCCATATATAATAATAATAATAATAATAATAATAATAATAATAATAATAATAATAATAATAATAATAATAATAATAATAACAATAATAATAATAATAATAATAATAATAATAATACTTCATAAAGTCGAAGGGATAAAGCACATCCTTGAGATTTATTTTTCCTAATCGTATGCTTTGGTTTTCCAATGAATGAAACGATACGGATTAACTACCCACGTCATATTATTACTAATCTCTTTCTAATCACCGTGATTTATTAAAAACCTTTCATAAGATCTTGTGATTTATCGCAGGGATAATGTCGAGATATGGTTTGCCTCTCTGACATTTACTGTTACATGATAAAGAACATTAATGAGGCTATCAGTCGAGAAACATGCCAAGCGCCATCCTGAGTCAAAGTATTTTTTAATTGAATTTATTATATTTTAAAAATGGCACTTGGCATGTTTCTCGACTGAAAAGCTCATTTGTAAACCTATAGGTTAGATGACACGAGGGATTTACTGACATAAAAAGGGAAAAGGAAAAATGGCCATTGTTATTCAATGCATATTTTTTCACTAAAACAATTAGTTTTAATTTGAAAATGACTATTGAAATCGAAATGTTTTACTTAACCAGCTTCGTCCAAAATTTACTTCTTTAGCATTTTAGAAGAAATTTTTATCAAAATGCTAGATCGTTTTTAAGTTTATGATAAACAATTAAATGTCACGCTATATGCATGGCTGAGATTACTTGCATTTGCAAACGTGTTAATTGAACAAACACTTTGGCCTGTCCAGAACACATTCATTTCGTATATTTAGATCATTACACTAGCGGATCGGGGGAGGGGGGGTTGGTGACCTAGGCACGTGGCCGCCCCCCCATGAAAAAGATGACAAAATAATAATATTGAAGATTTAGATAATAATAACATAAATGAGAAATATAAAAATGGGAAAAAATTAAAAATCTATTATTTATATATATATATATATATATATATATATATATATATATATGTATATATATATATATATATATATATATATGTATGTATGTATGTATGTATGTATGTATGTATATGAATGTATATGAAAATTGGTGCCCCGCCCCCCATGAAGTTTTTGTGGATCCGGTAGTGGATCATTAGACCTTTTAAAGTTATGATGTAAGAGCACAAAGACCAAAATGAATCACCAACATGAATACTGAAAGTCTGACGATCAGCAAGTAAAATCTGCAAACCTGCATGACTGAAACAAACACAAACGCACAAACACCGAGTAAACATAAAGGCAAAGATTCTCCAATCTTCCAAAAGGTCTCAATTTCCGAAAAATAATTCAGGACTCAATTTACAAACGTTTAAGCTTCCAAGAATCATTTTTTTTTTTTTTACTTTTTTCACTTGTGTCGTATGACAGTCTACTACTACTACTACTACTACTACTACTACTACTACTACTACTACTACTACTACTACTACTACATAATAATAATAATAATAATAATAATAATAATAATAATAATAATAATAATAATAATAATAATAATAATAATAATAATCTAACTGGTCTTGATGGTTTCAGTTAAAAGTGGGATATCTGACCCTTGATCAGATATCAGAATATGTGGTCTAAGTATGAAACTCAAAAACCATTAAATTAAAGAGAAAATTTTTAAAAAATGTTACTCAATGTCGTAAAAAAAAGAAAGTCATGGGATCCCTGGGAAACTGCTTCAGTTCCGCAGATATTAAAATATTACAAAGGTCTAAACGAGCACCAGCTTCTAGCAGATAGCTCCTGTTAACACCTCTCATGAAAGCAGGTAGGTTATGGCAGATAATGATAGCAATCTAAGGAATTTTCAGGCACTGATTTCTTAGTCATTCATTTGACCCACTAAATGTAATACAAATATGACTGCTACTTTGGTATATGAAGGTTTTATCAATGCTCAAGTGTCTGAATAAAAGAAGGAAGGACTGGGCCGAATTCCGGTACAAACTCATAAGGTTGCACCCACTTATCCTATACCAACTGAAAATTTCTCAAGAGCTGAACATACATTCTAAAGCAAAATTTAAAAACTCAATTTCTCAGAGCTGAACATACATTCTAAAGCAAAATTTAAAAACTCAATTTCTCAAGAGCTGAACATACATTCTAAAGCAAAATTTAAAAACTCAATTTCTCAAGAGCTGAACATACATTCTAAAGCAAAATTTAAAAACTCAATTTCTCAAGAGCTGAACATACATTCTAAAGCAAAATTTAAAAACTCAATTTCTCAAGAGCTGAACATACATTCTAAAGCAAAATTTAAAAACTCAATTTCTCAAGAGCTGAACATACATTCTAAAGCAAAATTTAAAAACTCCAAATTTTGCTTAAATACATTTAATAGAAGAGAGAGGAACTGCCGTGGATATATTGTACACTGAATGTGTGACATTTAGAACTTGAGAAGTCATTTTGAAATCTTCATTTTAAATCCCTATAATCCTTTGACATTTTAAGAGGTGAGTAGCTCCACATTTTCTCTAGTTTTGTTGCTCCTACATAATATATGTTTTTCTCATATTGAATTTAATATTTCAAATTCAATTTAAAGGCATCATTTACAAATACGAAAGGCTTTCATGACATGATAAACAATTACAAAGATAAGTAAAATAAAATAACACAGACCGCCTGGCATCCGACCCGATAAGCACGTGATTGGGCACCTGCAGCATATATCAGGTGTGAATTTAGTTCACTGCTGCCATACTGTGGGCTGGCAGTGATAAGGGTATAGCCCTTCACCCCACCCACCGGAAAACAGACTGAAGACGCGCAGTCTTCGTACTCCTACCTAGACCTGACATTTAATCTTTATCAATCTCAAAAGAGACATTACAAAGGAAAGTTTGTAGGACTAGACCAAATTTCCATCAGCGGTCTAGTTTCAAGAGGAGGTCACGATGGAGGACTCTTCAGGAGTCCTCCGGGGGGTTCTTAGTATTCTGTTGCTGGGAGCATTTCTCCTTCCCGATGGGGCGCAAGCAAGTAAGTCTTTGGTCACTTATTCATTTTCTTCACCTTGATAAAGGATGTCTAGAAGCTCCAGATTTTACAGATATTTTCATTTTCATTTTTACTACCTAAAAGAATAGCTGCCCATAGGGTGAAAGAGAATCCATTGCCAATGACGTAATTAAAAGTAAAGGACAGTACTGTAGTTGTTATCGAAATTGTTCATGTCCACTACAGTAACATTATAATGATTTCAAGATCCTGAAATCGACGTGAAGATATTATAAGTATTAAATGAAGATACATCGGTTGCCCTTGATACCTAAAATACTCTCCAAATTATAAATCTAAACCACAGACAGTTCTGTTGCATATATATATATATATATATATATATATATATATATATATATATATATATATATATATATATATATATATATATATATATATATATATATGATTAAACAAGGCGCGAGTGCTGGTGACTTCGGATATGCATGCCATCAAAATCTTTGACGCCACAATGATGCTGAGATAATCTGGTGTTCTCAATTCTAAACAAAACAAAATAATCCGTAAGCTAGTAATACCCAGCAGAATTAGAAATACTTGTATAATTTATACCTTTGGGATTGCAGAAAAAATAATAATAATCTTGGATTTTAATTTCATCCATAACTTTTGAGATATATGTGGACACATACACTGGTGAATACAAATTCTCTGTCTATTTTCATTTCTGAGGTAATTAACATAAAAGCTTCCTCAGATATTTAACATAAATGCTTACTTAGATATAATCTTTCTCTCATTTTCAGAAACGCCACTCTCGATGGTCTTTGGCAGAAAGGGATGTCATGAGCTTACGTGTCTTACAACTGACGGGTTTTTTGCCCATCCAACGTTCTGCACCCATTACGTACACTGCCTAAATGGAGCTCCGTATGTAAAGGTAAATATCTCCGTAATAACTCACCGTCACTTCTGCTCTGTATGAGTCTAGCACCCATCAACGCTCACCAATTCTATGTTGTCGTTCTATTTCAGCATATTTCCTCCAGTTCGTAAGGCATCATTATTATTTTCTCTCACACAATTCTTGCTTCAGGATTTCCTTTATTCTATCTATAATTTCCACTAAGACACTTCTCTTCATTCGAAGTACAGACTTCTCTCCAATCTGATTTCTAAATATCATATTTCTAGTTCTCCACCAAACGTTCCTAGGTCCTTTCTGTTGCTTTTTTGGCCGGGGGAGGGGAGGGGCGGGTTGTCAAACTCTACGATTCCTAAAGAGATTCCTAAACCACAGATCTGAGTAACGATAATTCTTTCTTGGGTGTCTTAACATAATGTTCTTTCCTCGTGTTGAATGTTCCTTGTACCACTGCTAATCTTTATCTTCAGACTCACATTTTTATTATTATTCCATAAATTGGTCACACCTAGAACAAAACTTGCAGAACATTTTTGGTGTTGAACCTCACGAAACGAGAGGCAGGACTTTGAATGAACAACATATCTAGCACTTCGTGGTAGGTTGTATAGTTCGGGATGACTTAAACGAAAAGGATGACCAGGATTATGTAAAATCTTACAAAGGAGGTAGACCGTATTCACAGTTACATTGCATAAATACGTATTTTAGACTGATTTATCATTCTTCTGAAGAACTGACGATAAAAAACTTAGATTCTCAAAAACTATGAATTCTCCTTCCACCCAGACGTGTCCATCAAACCTGTACTTCAACGCCCAGAGAGGAACGTGCGATGAGCCCAGAGCATCTCACTGCATCCCTTACCAAAAATCCTGCTCACTGAAGCAGCCTTTCGTCCCCACAGGACCCCCCGACGGAAGAGTGACCTGCGACTGCGTGGGGACATGCACAAAGGCCCATCCTTTCAGATGCGACGCCTTTTACCACTGTGACGAGGTAAGTGGCTGAGGATTTTGGTGAAGACATTCAACAGAAGAGATTGTTCCTAGGCTGATGTTGCTACCTTTAGTGGTAATGATTCAGTGAACAATGTTTTCAAAATCGTTTAGTCACAAGTTCGGTTTATATGACGAAAAATTTAGCGAAGAATTTTATACTCTTTAAGACAAAGGATCGCCAAGAATATCTTGGAGATGATGTCTGATAATTTCTTTCAATATCATACCGAATCAATAACAAAAATTAAGAGTTATTCGACGAATATTTCATTTTGCACAGAACATTTCTGTAGATGAACTGAATTTGAAAATCACTGTTAATGAACTGAATTTGAAAATTACTGCAAATGAACTGAATTTGAAAATTACAGTTAATGAACTGAATTTCAAAATTACTGTAAATGAACTGAATTTGAAAATTACTGCTAATGCACTGAATTTGAAAAGTACTGTAAACGAAATGAATTTCAAAATTAGTGCTAATGAACTGAATTTGAAAGTTACTGCTAATGAACTGAATTTGAATATTACTGTTAATGAACTGGATTTCAAAATTGCTGTAAATGAACTGAATTTGAAAATTACTGCTAATGAACTGAATCTGAAAATTACTGTTACTGAACTGAATTTAAAAATTACTGTAAATGAGCTGAAATTGAAAATTAATGTTAATGAACTAAATTTGAAAATTACTGTAAATGAAGTGAATTTGAAAATTACTGCGAATGAACTGAATTTGAAAATTACTGCTAATGAACTGAATTTGAAAATTACTGTTAGTGAACTGAATGTGAAAATTACTGTTAATGAACTGAATTTGAAAATTACTGTAAATGAACCAAATTAGCCAGCCAACATTGTTTCGACTTGACCAGTGAATAAGCGAGATAATAGACTTCCTAATAACCAATTCACAGAGTACCAATATTCATCCAACTGCAAAAATAAGTATTTCCTGCATGACGCTGCTCCTCAAAGGACAATCGATTACAGTCGACCACCGATTTTTGCGGGGGGTGCGTGCCGCTACCCCCTGCGAATAGCTAAAATCCGTGAATAGCTAAAATCCGCGAATACCTAAAACCCCTCTAAAAACACTTATAACTGCTTACTTTGAGAGTTCAAAACACCAAAAATCCCACTAAAAATGCTTATACTTTAATACTTTAACAGTTTTATCAAAAAACGTGCATTTAGTCACGAAAATGATATGAAAATACAGTAATCTGTGAATATTTCTCTATGAAAAATACCGCGAATAGGCGAATTTTCAGCGAATAATGCGTATATATGTTCCACAGCAATATCCGCGAATAGGTGAGTCCGCGAATCCGGAACTGCAAATAGGTGGGGAGTCAACTGTACTAAGTTTAAACAGACAGAAAGCCTAAATTACCCAAGTCTATACAGAATTACTTATAAGAAAACCTTATAGAATTCCATAAAAAGTAACTTAAATTATATACATTTTTGAGAAAAAATCTGTACTAAGAACAGAATACTTCAAAAATACATGAGGAGCATATCAAAGACACTGACAAGTATGATTAAAGTGTCAAAAAATCTCGTGAGTCAAATTTGGTGAAAATCAGCTACACTGTTACAAAATATTCGAATTAGGCATACGCCCACACAAGTCAAATTAAACTTAGTCACCATCCACTGGGCGGACAGAATCAAATGGAAGAGAAAACCAACAATGATAATCTTGTAGTAGGGAGATCAAGATGACAAAAACCACTAATTGCTCTCTAGGATAATGTGTGTGTATATATATATGTGTGTGTGTGTGTGTGTGCATGTTGAGTGTGTGTATATATATATATATATATATTATATATATATATTATATATATATATATATATACATATATATATATATATATATATATATATATATATATATATATATATATATATATATATATGTGTGTGTGTGTGTGTGTGTGTGTGTGTGTGTGTGTCTGTGTGATATACACATTATCGGCACTGATAAAATCCCTTTCACCCTGATATTCCCACTGTATCGCCATTCAATAATCCTCTGACCCATAAGCATAAATGTTATCACTCGAATTCCCAGAAAAAATGGGTTGGGCATAATCTTCTTCAAGGGAATGTTCTTATTGATGCTGAACTTTCAAAAATGTGTCAACAGGAAGTTTCTTTATCAGTTTTGATCCTTGAGTTGTAATGAGAGAGAGAGAGAGAGAGAGAGAGAGAGAGAGAGAGAGAGAGAGAGAATACTGGGTTGTTAAGGATCAAGAAGCCGAGCTGACACAAGGCCACCTGAGCAACAACACACGCACACAGAATAGCAGGATCCCGAGCAAATAGAAAATTTCCCTTGTGAAATCAAAGAAAGGTGCCTTCAAAATCACAAAAGGGAAAAGATGTGACCAACACAGCTTCTTATAGGCACAGTTTTTACATCATTATCATATGCAGGATCTACTGTAACTATTATGCATAATCAAAAAACATATTGCCAAACTGCATCAACCCCTGCACTCAGCCAAATCGCCCAGTGGCTATGCAAAATACGCCACATGGATTCTTATTTCTCATACGAAACTTCTCTTCAATACGAACGAGGGTGGCAATGAAGACCACCCTATAGTTTCACCGAATGCTAGAGAATACACTAACGCCTATGTGATTGATGTCCTTAAAACAACAGAATCAGAATTAACCACTACATTTTGTCAACACAAAAAGTACATTGCCAGGGAAAGCTGACTTTTAAAATTTCAACCGTTAAGGGAAACACCAATTCTCACCAATCGTCTTTCAATGAGGACTTTAAAAACACAACCACCTATGCCCCATCTACAAACACAACATTCTCACAACTTCCCTTAGCCTTACCTCTTCCTCCTCCTGAACCACATAAGCCCTCCCACCTCTCTCTCTCTCTCTCTCTCTCTCTCTCTCTCTCTCTCTCTCTCTCTCTATCCTCACCATTAATGCCCCTACCATAAATGCCAATTCCTGGCCCACTGTCCCTTTACCACTGACACGATTCATATTTTCCCCTCCTTTAATCCTCTTAAATGGTAACCCACAACCCCAGCTACAACCCTAACCACCTCTCCTCCCTCTCACCCAGCCCCTCCTAATCTCATATTGTAAAAATAATGGTAATAATTATAGTAAAGGTAATTACGGTGATTATAATATATGTAGGTTGTCAAAAAGGGGATGATTGCCGGTAGGGAGCATCAGGGTAATGGTATGGGAAATGCCCTAGATATCACCGACCTCTATGCATAAAATTCATTAGATTTAGTTCCGAAACACTGAACCATTAACATAAATGACCATAACAGGCAAGGCATGTATACCCGCTGGACTTCTAGCGTTCGATAACAAGTTGAACCTTCAAAGCCAAAACAATAATAGCCTCAGATCATTCATCACCACCCGGTGTGAAAGATCAGAACTGTAATGACACATTTCCACCATATCGTCTTCATCCCAAAATCCCTTTATCAATTTGCATCGTCCCTTTTTCCTTTGTTCTCTCTTATCAGAAGGACTTAGATCTTGTAAAAAAAACGTTGAAGATCCTAATACCCTAATATATATCACTCTATTGCATCGAAAATTCCTTTAAGCTCTGCTGAGATCAACCTTATCACGGTATACAGGAAATTACAGTCTGTCAGATATACCTAACCGTTTAAGTTTATCTTATGAATCTGACGAGGAAGCACCAATTACTGTGAATCGTAATCAGCACCACATGAATTTCATCATTTAGAAACGGGACCAGGATTTTCCAGCAAGGCCAAACAATATTACATTATCAAACCTCACACAGAATGAACGTAGCTTCAGTTTACCGCTGCTCTTTTAAAGTCACGAGGCAGAACACTTGACGATTAATAAACATATCCTGTCAGGCTTATCACAGTGATATCTTATCTAAACATTCGATTCTTACTCGAACAGAATCTTTACTGGTCCACATTTGATGTGTTTTTTTTTGCATCTCAAAATGATTACAAGACTATAAACTAAAGAATGCATATCAAAAAGATTTTTATTTCATTACGTAGTATATTTTTCTTGACTGGAAAAGAGGAAATAACCACTTAAAACAATTTTGTCTAGAAGAAAAAGACGCTTGCAGGCTGCTGATATCCAGACAAGAGAACAATACTCTAATGACAGTAAAACATACTGCTGTCCCAGAATAAATATCCATAGCCTTTGTTACCCTGAAACTTCAGAAATAGTGTGAAGTATAGCTAACATTGTCAGGCTTATCGTTCGAAGGGTCCAAAGCCAATAAGTTTTTAACAATAACACTGCCATTTCTGGTATCATAAACCAGGATCAACTTGCTTGACAGCTAGAGAAGAGTTTTCCTTTCCTAGGTAAAAAAAAAAAATCTAACTTTTTCAATAACAATGGGCCACTTTTGGCAAAGAAAATCCAGGTGCACATGTCCAAATAGTGCAGGGATTGGCACTGTGTTTTTGGCCTTATTGCTCCTCTTCCTGCCTTGAGATTTTCACAGTGTTTAATTTGCGAAAGCTAACGAGAAAGTTTCAAATGCACTTCGGAGGTTTTTGACTTAGCTAGCAGGTTCGTAGATTACAACACTAATTCCTTTACACAAATTCAGCATTCCTAGTTACATTAAATTTGATAAAATCAGCAAGCCATGATTTTATATGCATGACCTTGAGAACTCATGTACTTTCGTCAAATTTACTGCTGAATCCCAAAACCTACTGATTTTTCACGGTGTACCAATAAAGCTGATTAGTTTGAAATCTAAATAAAAACTTTGACCTAACATCAGAAATACAATTTTCAACCTAACATCATAAATACAAAGTTACACACCATCTTTTCATCTGAATGACTTCGTAAACAGCATACCCAAGAACTTACTAAGCCACCAACGACAAAAACCTTTTTACTTGGTCTTTGAAAAGCACAGTTAATTGTCACTTTCATTAACACTTAAGCCATTCTCATCAATATATTTCCTATATATATAGTTTTCTTTGAAATTTCAGAGTGGTATTGAGCACTTCACAGAATGCCCAGGTGACCTGCTCTTTAATGCTCATAAAGGTCAGTGTGACCTACCTGAAAATGCCGGCTGTAGTCCACCACCAACTTGTGCCTGTGATAACTGCAGATTCCCAGCTTCAGATAAATGCTCCACGTACTGGCAATGTAAGTATGGTATTGACTCCCTGTAAGCCAAATTATATCGTATATAATGCAATTTAGTTAATGAAATACTAACACTGCAGATTCTAAAATGCAAGGGACAATGACCTTGACACAGCGTTAACAACAAGCTATTACAATGAATTAAAAGACATCGGTTCTACAATTACATACATGTACAATTGACATACAGTAATCCTGAATACAAACTACATTAACATTTATTTCTTTCCATTTAGACTCTCATACATAGCTGAAAACTTTCTTTAAGAAATTCAGGAAAGATATAAGATCAGAAGTAATTATATGTGGAACTCTAAATCTACTAGTATTAAATGATAGTCCACCTTCTGATTACGCAATTACTTCCATTCAAAACTGCTTTTCAGTATAAATATTTTTTTGTTGACCTCATATACAATACTACCGTCAGATCTAGCGTGTAGGTTCTCCTATTACAGTAATATTCTTTCAAGCAGAAGAATGACAGACATTATTCTAATCGATAATCTGGTTCCTACTTCCTGAACTGAATTTAGCTGCTTTGTCGGGCCATCTCTCACTACCTGTTTCAACTTCTAACTCCTGCCTTGATATGCCTTTCGCTTCACATTTCTATACTTTGTGTGGATACTGTGAAAGAACCGAAAATTATACTCAGTTTTCAACCTTATTTCCAACTATGATTTAATACTATTAAAAATTAAATTCCTCCTTGTTCCACTCTCATAATCCATTAGAATTAGACTGACCTGTGATCTCCCAAATGGAGCTGTATCAAGTTAGGATATGTAATTCTTTTTCTCCTAAAATCCCAAAAAGATTTTATTTCCTTTCTCTGCCACAGTCTTCTCTACACAGAAAAATTTAGGATTTACCTTCCATGCCAAATTTCTGAATCACTGACTAAGGGAGGATTATCAAGATTTTTCAAACACAAAAAGAGACTTCAAGAACAGTCTTAAGCTTTCATCTGGCACTTGACACTGGACTTATACTTTATAAAATGAAAAACAAATGAAAAGCTAAACTTATATATCACAGATTTTACTCTTGAGCTTGAATCAAGAAATAAGTTTAAGAGATATTGTATATAAAACCTTTAGTTTATGGTTTAGTAAAAATTTTAAACAGAAACAGAATACCTGTACTCGTATAAACTACATATAAACTAGATGT
>NC_089790.1:10077500-10085000 GCF_040412425.1 Macrobrachium rosenbergii
TCATATCAAAGCTAGACACAGGCCTAAGATTTACTCAAGACTTAATCAAAACATTACAGTATAACTGTAAAGCCACTGAAAAAAATAAGTAATTAAAAGTACTGTATAAGCTACTTTTGTATAATTCAGCTTGCTTCTGAAAGAAATCTAAAAATCCACTAGCTGAGAAACAAAATCCTCTCAATAAATTCTGGTAAGGATGTAACTGCCATCTTTACCACAAGCTTCAGAGGTTCTCAGTTTCTAAGATCCCAACGACTTGGGCATTCAACCAGTCAATGCCTCAGTCACAGGGACCCAAACTATTGTAAAAAAAATGACTGGTGATTATCTGCCAATAAATATTTATGTTTTAATCTAGCATGATGCTCTTGACTGTAGTTGACACAAAATGGTGATCCGTACTGCTACCCTTGCAGGTAACGCTGATGGGATACCAATAAAAAAAGAGTGTTTGGGTGGCCTCCACTTTAATGATGAAACACACTCATGTGATTATCCAGAGAATGTTGGGTGTTCAGAAAGGAGAAAAAGGACATTTAAAAGTCAAGTTGCCAAAGAAAACCACTTCATTAAACGTAAGTTATCTTACTCCATTTTACTCTCATTCATGTAAACATATTCTGTTTATATATATATATTTATATATACTGTACTATATTCTATAATGTACAAAAAACGTAGGATAAAAATCTGCATTTACATGAAGAACAAGATAAGAAAGATCTTGTCAGTGTTGGAAATCTACTGATACATTCATTTTAACAAATTTATAACACATATTTCACTATTTTTAGGGTTGAAGCCAATTAAGTTTTGTTAAATACCAGTTACTCTTAAAAATTCTTAACAAGACTAATTTTCTTTACAGCTGAAGACTGCAGTTATTTGAAAGGTGTATTTGCCCTGGAGGGTGATGTAGCATCTTACTACCTTTGTAGTCATGGAAATGCATTCATGCTCAAGTGTCCTGATAAAGCAGTGTTCAGCAGCATACATGGAAAATGTATATTAAGGAAGTAATTTATCAACACTGAAGCAACGTAAAATAAATGATGACTGAAGCACAATATGAAATATAAATGGTTTATTAAATCTTTTCTCACATCCAACCATGCACTAGGTACGTCTGCCCTAGTCAATGAAAGACTTCTTTAGGAATTAAGATTTTTATGTAATGCCTATGATTTTCTCTTGTTCCTTATTTTTATGTAATGCTTAGAATTATCTCCTGCTACTAAGTATGGACTTGTGAATAAGCTTAAAACAAAAATCAAAGTTTAATTGTTCTTCAGTATCAATTCACTGTAAGTATATAATATATATACTGTATATATATATATATATATATATATATATATATATATATATATATATATATATATATATATATATATATATATATATATATATATATATATATATATATATATATATATATATATATATATATATATATATATAATATATATATCTCTCTTGTATTAGTGTGCTCGCATGTTGATAAAATCTTTTATGGTGACTAGACCTTTATACATAATAAAATTTAAGTACGCATAGTAAAACTGATGTCCTATTTCCTTTTGAACCTAAAAAAACATTTAAACTATTAGAAGAATCTACTTTTGAATCCATGCTGATGATAGTACTATACATAAAAAGATTGAACTTACTAGTCAGCAAAATGTAAAATATGGATATAGACCACTTGTATTACTGTCACTGGTCTCTTTATTTAAAGTATATTAATAACACCACAGCATACTTTTCTTTTTCGCTGTGAAAGCTTCATGCTTTTTAATATACTATTACGTAATCATAAGCACATGTTTTATACTGCTTCTTTAATCCAGCATATAATTTACTATTATTTATTTAAGGTACACACACTGAACACAAACTATTTATATACAAGCTACATGGAAGGCTAAACATTGTTTGGATCACTAGAAAAGCTATTGAAAGAATAATCTAATTCCTTGTTCAAAACATAAAAGTTGATATGGAGGAAATATTTAGGAGGGGTCAATGGCAGTTAATTCTATTAAGGAATAAATATCTGAACACAAAAGAGAGAGAGAGAGAGAGAGAGAGAGAGAGAGAGAGAGAGAGAGAGAGAGAGAGAGAGAGAGAGAGTTTGTACTAATTCAAGTGTGTAGTCCAAACTTTGTGAAAATGCATGGGAACACACAAATATGTACCAAGGCACTATCCAGGAGTGCATGCATATTTAAATATTTATTTGTTTTTCAAAAAGATAGGATGAAGGGCCTTTTCATCTCTTGTTGCAATGTAGTTACAGACAGTGTGTATTGTAGGAAGGGTGTGGAGAGAAAGGGAAACCAGTGTTAAATTCTTGTAAATTATATTTCTGGGCATTTTCCTGAAAATTATATATAGGGATTTCTCTGATAGAAAACCTGAAAGACCTAATAATTCTGGAGAGATCCAGACTTTTCTGAGTATCTAGCAATGCTGACTTTAAGACTCAATGGACAGTTTTTTTAAATAAGGCTGATATCAGACCATATAACTTATACTGGGCACAATCATTATACACCAGCATAACCATACAATTTATCAGTAATTCATCCCATTCAATAAAGATGAGCATGTATATAACAGCGTTGTGCACAAAGCCTTTTCACAGTAGCTCTCTCCAATCTGAAATAATTATAATTCCTCTCCCTTCACATCTCACTGCTTAATCTTGGCAGCAATTACCTGACATACAGGCATTAACAAGGTGTTACAATGACACCTAATCATGCATGTTTTCTTGTATTGTTTACTATTGCACAACTTTTTCCTTGAGGAATTTTTTTTATTTGCCCAAATTGTTTAGTTTGTAACAAATTTCATATTTTACCAGAAAGTCAACAGAACTTTAATTCTAATCCCTTATCTTTGTTACAAAGTGTTGAATTCCAGCTGCATACTAGGTAATACACAATGACACAGAAGTCTCGAGAAATTGCTCGAGTACAGCTTTTGTAAATTGTTTTACAACTGTCAATGTAACATCAGACAGACATTTTAGTAATATACACTAGTATATTAAAATACTACTACTGTATACAGTATCAAATTCAACAGTAAGAATTTTACTCTAATTTCAACTAACTGGTTACACCCACTATAAAATAGTTCTGCATCAAGTTGGTCAACTTAAAATCACTAAGAGGCAAGTTAGCTCAACCAGAGACTAGTGACTATTACCTTGTACCATGCAGTACCCAGTGATTCAAAATGTTTCAATGTTGTTTATCCCATAGCCTACTTTTCCTTGATAGTTTCAATAAACGTGTATCTGATTGGTACAGAATACAGATCATCATCTTACTTCATAATGCAAATTTCCTAAACTCACTGATTCTCCCAGGATTTCTGATAGGTAAAGTATTTGCCTCCTGAATTTACGGCATCATCTTGCTTTATGATTCAAAAGATCAAGCCCTTAGGAGTAAGGATATTTATTCTTAACCAGATCTATGCTTATGATAAATTTTCCCAAAAAAGTAACTTTTCCATATTCAAGTTATTCTACTCTATAGAAATGCCCAAAGTAACCAGTGACTATTCCCATCCCCTAATCTTCAACTTTCAAAGCCTAGCCAGAATGCTAAACCCCTCTTACTGTATAATACAGGATATTACAAATAATTATTTTTTGTATTTTGTTATAAGAACTGAATAATATATGAACCCATTACTATAATAAAGAATGTAATCTCATTAGTAAGGGCAAGACAAAGGATAGATAATACAGTAGTTACTGTCTTCATTACAATGAAGATTAAACCTACAAAAACCTGGAAATGAGAAGTATATACACATCTAGCCCCAAATACTCCCCCATTTCCATCAATGGCTTTACTGAAAGGACACACTACATAAGGGCAAATACTACAAAAAAAACTACAGTCAGTGCAATGTAATAAACTATTACTAAATTTGAAGTTGAATGTACTGAAAACTCACTTCACTGCTGTTTAGCTTACAATTTTCCTCTTGTCAATTTCATATCAACCATTAAACCAACTGGTGACGAAGATAAGAAAGGTGTTTACCTCTTAGCCAAATGTCTGCAAAATGTTGTAAATAAGAATGACAAATATAATTACCTATAAGGAAAACGATACAGTATGAATGGTGGAGGTAGGTCTTTATTTGAAATTAGAAAGAACTGGATATAAAGCCAATCATATTTTATAACATTATTATTATTATAACAGTACTTCAAGGTCAGTGCAACTGAATCCTTTTTTCCAATGCAAGTAAACTCTACAAAACATATTTTTTCATACAAACCATTACATGTACTTATAATTCAGCCCAGATTTATGGTCAATGAAATTCAGACGCTTTATACCATATGAAATCATCTGCTGCCGCCAGTTTTGTGTGCACCTCACAGTTCCTAAAAACCCAGCACATAGTGTCTCACTTTTTGTGCTGTCTGGTCATTGGCTGTAAGAAACCAGTGGGTTAGAAAGAGGGAATCTCATATTGTAAGTAACTGGTTCCTAGAAAAGAATGTATATGGTTATGAAACAATTACATTTGTTTTAAAAAATCTATAACTCATAATTTTACTGAATTTTTATCAACACAGAATAAGTACTTTCTACAAAAGCATATCAATCCTATGTGTCCTAGTTTGTACTTCTTAAAATATCAATAGTAGATGAGTTAATGGATCACCTGGAGCCTCAGGTACCCATTAACCACCTGTTTCATACAGGCTGGAAAAAAGTCACTCATTATATGAGAGATGGGTTTGTGTGAAAAACTTATTTTGTTTATAAAGAATTCCCTTTGTTTCATCACAAACCTATCATCCATAGATCCCTAAATCACAACAACAAATGCATCACTCTCATATGGAGGTTTGATGACTCTTCATGACTAGGGTAAGAGCCCAGTTGGGAGGCTTAGATGAATGATGAGAAGCCTCCTCCTTTAATGTATTAGCTTTCTCAGTTCCAGTGAAGGATCCACATCTAGCCCTCAAAGTTCAGACTTATGAGAGGTCATGACTTTGGCCCTGAGGTCTGAGACCAATAACTTCTTACTGCTTTAAAGGAAAAGAAAAAGTTTCCAATAAAAGAATACAGTAGTGAAATCAACTGTATAACTTTCTCTTACACCATAATATTTACAGAATTATCTCAATATAGACAAATAAAAGAGGCTATTGAGTGAAAATATGCAAGGCCTGGCAACAGCTTGTGACTAGAATTCTTCATATTAAAGGACCTAACATCACAGGCAATGCCAGTTACTTGACATAAAGAACTGGAATATATTATACATTAACAAATAAGCACTCACTGTAACCAGGTTGCTAACACTATTCAAAAACAAGGCAATTAGGGTACAAGGAAGAATAGAAAACACTGAAATATATGATCAATTCTAATAAAAGTGTATATAAAAGTAAAGTTAGCAGAGATTCAATGAAAAGTTATCTTTGAAAATGAACTACTGTACCTAGTTTACTATTTGTTAGTCATTAGAAAATACCCAAACACTCAGAAAATAAGAAAACCTTATGATAACAAAACAAGAGCACTGTTCTCCTCTCAGTTAAATGAAAAACACTTACAATACTTCTCCTTCACTAACTTCCATTCTGAAAAACACTTGCAATACTTCTCCTTCACTAACTTCCATTCTGAATGGCAGAAAAATGGTGGTGAAAAGCATCTGGCTGGTGATGAAACTCTTCCCCTGGGAAACTATGAGAATTTTCACTAATATTCTATTCTTACACAAGTAAAAAGGAGGAAAATAGTCAAAAAGACCTGTTTGTGAGATAAAAAAAATTTAATCTTGTAAAATCAATCTGCTACATTCAGAAAAATCAGAGAAGTGTTACTGGGAGGGAGGACAGGACTGGGAAAGATGAATCTGTTACTTGAAGGGGACATGAGAATCCCTCAGGCACACATGCAAAGCTGCTGGCTAGATCATTTTGTTTTTAATGGGGACGGAAGTACCGTACCTGGGATGTCACTGATCAGGAATTTGGGCTAAATTATAAATACTGTAACAGATTTGCTTTGAAACAATCACAACACTGTATTTATAGTTTTCACGACCTTCCAACAATTAAGTATCCTTCGGTTTTCATGAAGGAAGTTTGATATCAATCATAATTACAACCCCATTAATTTTTTTCTTTTTTCATCTTGAGTCACATATTTTCACATATCTCACTCATCATAGTTCTTCTACTTACAATAAATAATAATTAATACTAATAACAATAATAATGAAGAGTATGATGCCAAAGATAATGCTAAAGTTGAAAACTGAAAAACCTATTACCATTAAAGATTTCAGAGTTAACAACACTGATGGTAACCATAATTTAATATTTTCTATAAGGAAACAACTGCCTCCATCCATTTCATAAAAGACAGAGAACTTTATCATTTAAATATGAAAATTAATTCTCTATCAATTTTTGCCAAAAATTTTGCCATGTTTTGTTATCCCTCAAACAACCTGATGGAGGATCTAGGTAGTTTTTTGGTATAAAATACTGAAAGCTATAGCAATATTTCTAAAAAATGGAGACTGAGATAATCAAATCAGATGTGCCTTTAAGCTCACTGGTAGTCTTTATGGAATGCAACAGCTTTTTATGAGAACAATGTATTCTATAAACTATACAACAGGAAAATTGGCCCTACAAAAATTGTTGGACATACTATACGAAACATCAGATAAAATATAACTAGACACCATTTAAATAACAACAAATTTCTCCTTGTGATAAAACAATCAAATATACACTGTGGTTACATATAAAATACATACATGTTAACTATAATTCTCTTCTTCCTTCTTGCAATTCCATTATTACTTCTTCCTTCATTCTTAACTCCTCTTCAAGTT
The DNA here is from genome assembly GCF_040412425.1 of Macrobrachium rosenbergii. Classification (NCBI taxonomy): domain Eukaryota; kingdom Metazoa; phylum Arthropoda; class Malacostraca; order Decapoda; family Palaemonidae; genus Macrobrachium; species Macrobrachium rosenbergii. The sequence continues at coordinate 10,084,407 of NC_089790.1, forward strand.
CAATTATCCTCATATTTGCTTCTTCAAGCTTGATGTTACAGTTTTGAGAGCTACCAGATTCCTCCTGAAAAATAAGGAACGGTGCTAAACATTTCCTTGAATTTTATAATGATTAAATCTTAAGACCAAGACTCAGAGGCAGAATGATTTTAAAATGAAAATTTATCTTGCTGCAAAACAGGGTAATGGAGATTGAAGCTCTCAGGTAAAGACTGAACAGTACAGTATATAAATTAGTGAAAAATGACTAACATGATAGTATCAGAATATTTTAAATGTATATAAATGTTGATGATACTTATTTCCTCTTCAGCACTTACTTTAAAAACAACAAAAAATTAAGAAATTTAAAAACAATTTTCATGTCTACTAACATAAAATTCTACATTTTACATTTGTTCTTTAGTCTTCTAAAGACAAAGAAAGTAGACCCATCAATGGTAAATGAATATACATATGATAAACAAGGAGTTCAAAATTAATTAAAACTAATTATGTGGTCATCACAGACTCCAAAACTCAGACAGCGAGTCAGGGTCAACTAGCACTGAAGGGTACAGTCCTGAGACACAAGACATGGGCAGTTGGGTAGTT
>NC_089790.1:10090000-10115000 GCF_040412425.1 Macrobrachium rosenbergii
ATCAAACCTGCATTTCTGTGGTTCAGTAACAGATTTAAGTTCCGACGAAGCTCCACAATGAAGAACCACCTGTAATACTTCACAAGAATTAGACAATTTTTTATAAAACCTTTTGATGAAATTCTACTTTACCATGATACAGAGCATCATCAAATACATGGTTGTCAGTGTAATAACTTCAACAACACAATCTTGTACCAGACAACAACATATAAATTCCTGAGCACAAACTCTCATAACAATTTCAATGTTTCTTATTATACCAGCTGGGGTTTACAAGTCATGAACTACCATTGTTTTTCAACAATTAAGAGACGATTGAACATGAGGTAATTAAAAAATGGAAAATAATTAGCTTTTGAGGATGCCCATTGATCAGAAATTTTGGGGAGCTACTGCTCACCTTACCCATCTGCAGTAACATTCAAGAACTCTCTAATGTTAGGTTTAGATGTTGGAATATCTCTTACCTCATCATGAGACCAGTCTGTCAGTGTAGTACTATGACTTAATGTATTTGGACTAGGTAACTTAAAAGATTTTTAGTCTCATGAAATTTCTTCTATCTCAAGGGGGAATTCCCTGTGGTTTAAAAAATGTAGGGATTCACACAAACTTTTACTTATATTGAACAGCCATGTTTCCTCAGAAATATATTACATGGTGAGATCCTTAGCATGTATCTTTTTTAGTTAACCCCAAAACAACCTGAAATTTTGAGAAATCCAACAAAACAATGAAATATTTTTCACAAATCCTTGTAACATAGTACAGTAAATAATTTTTTAGAAGATATGCTTTTATTTTTGCTTTAAAGTCTAAAACCTTACTTTTGAGATAACACACATTAAAAAATTTCTTCTCACAAGATGAGTGCTAATACATATAAACATACAAGTATGATGAGGATGTATTTGAAAGATAAGGCATTTATGAATGAAATGATTCATTAAACAAAGGTGTGACCTGATTTTCTTACTAGTGCCTTAAAAACCTATTTGGCATAGTCGTATTTATTTTGTTTTCCTTCCTTTACTCTTTATTGATCACCTTCACTGGAGAACTTTTCCACTCTCTAATGTTACGTCTTCTCCATGCCACAAATTTTCCAAATAACATCAATAAGAAACTTGCTTCCTTATATCTAAAATTGTAAGACAATAGTGTTACCTGGCAAGCAAATATCAAATTTCTATTATGCACAGTTTCTATTAACTGAGTTTATATTATCAAATATCTTTCAATGTACAGTACTATATTCTTTATTCCTTCCTATTCCTTTTTCTTTCTTCAGAGATGCTCAAACAAGAGATTCTTCAAAGATGCCCAAACAAGAGATGGCAGCATTGCACAAGTGTATGACTTAAATACATGCGCATACCAGTTGTGGGATTAAGGATAGTGGCTGTCAAATTTGTGGTGGTAATGGCAGTATTAGTTCTAGAGGAAGTCATGTCCTATGTTGCTGACAATGACAGAACAACCTAAGACAAATATATTGCAATGTTTCCTTCCTTTCTCTTTCCTTTTAAAAGTTTCTTTTCATTTACTATCATATGCTTTGCTTAGTCACATACTTGATAATTGATTACTTTTGAAACAAAAACATATATAATTCCATAATATCACAAAAAATCTTAAGTGATGGGATGGAAGTACATGGGAGACCATTGACAGGGATGGGAAGGGATGGATATATAGAATGGGAAGTAACAAAAGAGCCAGATCCTTTTGAAAAGAATTATTCATATTAATATTTTTTCTAAAATTACTGTAACAACGGAGTGAATTGTGATCAAGCTGATTGGGAACACTTACCAGTACCCCAGACAACTGAACAGCAGATGCTTTATAAAACATCAGTTAAATTATTTTTCAGATGATGCACATCAACTGTATTCACTCATATAAATATACTTCCTAATATTATTATAAAGAGTGAGTGGGTATCTAAGTCAACTGGCACTCCCATAATGAAGATTGTGCCAGAATGAGAGTAGAAAAACACAAATAATTTCGATATTTTAAAGAATTTTGTTGAAAGAATTACCTCAAACCAAAGCCATATAATGTCAAATCACAAAAAGTTCCAGAATTCAATGTTTCCATACATTCACAAAAACCATAAGGTTCTATTATGAACCTTACCTTAACTGTAATTTGGAACTGAATATCATAATGACAAAAACTTTAAATCAAGAAAAAATTTTTATTATGAGCTCATCAACTTAAAATTGCCTAGCTAGTGTGGATACCCTCTTAAGCCATACTCTTAGAATACGAACTCTTCCATGTGGCATGGTGTGCATGCAGTAAAGTTATCATATCTATTGACAGTTAAGCCATTCCCTGTGTTGTCAGGATTTACAGCAAGACGCAATTGGTTTGTACTGATATTTTTAATCTTGTTTTAAAGAATCCCACGAATTTCCTGAGTAGCTATTAGGTAGAAAAGTTACCTTTCAAACATTCACTAAAGTGAACTAAGGTACAAAGGCATGTGAATTTCTGGGTGTGAGTGAGTAAAAAAAAAACAGATCATTTGCAAGCTGAACTGGCTGTACTATCAGGACTGGTCAAATTAAGTTACATTTACTCCATTCAAAATTAAGTGCCCAAAGTAATTTGCTTTTGCAGAAATAGATTGGTATAATTCTGAAGTTAATTCTTGCTGGGTGATGAATTCTTTGCAAAGCAATAATTACATTATATTACTGCCAAATCGACTCATAGCAAAGCATGAATGCATTAGAATAAAGTAAAACTCTTTTCATGATACATCTAAATAGAGAATGGGATATGAAGATGGGTAGTTACATTATCACAAATTACAGTGGCTGAAAATGACAAACCATCATAAATAATGATGGGAGACAAGGAAAGACCAACTGCCTAACTCTCAAAATATTTCAAAATAAACATTATATTCAGAAAAATAAGAAAGATACTGAGTCAGTATAATCATTCTATACTGTACTTTATATGAAGATGCCATTACACCATATTACTGTACACCAGTTTATGCATTGTATTACAACAGTGATGTTCATCATATGATTGCCCAAAGTATAAACACAGATAACTCAAGTTAACAGCTGAACCAAAACATTTATACTGATGGGAGTAGAGAAGAGACAAAGGGAGTTATTCTCACCACCCATAGAAGAGAAATGAATGGTGTGTATGTAACCAACACTCTAAACCAAAGTGTGAGGCTATCTAATGTCATGATTTATTTCATACATGCATAAGCTTAGTAATGTACTAACCTTTGTTGAACGATGTCTATTTGTACCACAGGGGCTTCCCTCAACCATATTCCAAGCCACAAATTTATTATCTTCTATAATCCAGTCCAGCCACACACTGCAATATATCAAATTTCTTTATAATGTCAACAATTCCCAAAATAACATAAACTTTTCACATGCTTTAACTGTCAGCCATTACTGTTATGGAAGTTAAACAGCATTATAATCAAAATGGAAAAGCTAGTGACGTCTTCCTGCCCACTCCAGGAATGTCTGTTATTTCATACATATGGCAGATGCCTTTGCAACAGAAAATGTAATCGTCATTAAGTGGGGTCAGAGTTGAAATTATGTACAATATCATGCACTCATTAAATATTAAGTTTCAAAAATTTCATAAATGTTCTCACATGGGCAATAAACTTATCTGAAAAAATACCATACTGAGGTAGAAATGAGATAAACCTAAATAGTATTTTGGCTGATAATGCTGGTCAACATATCATTTTTATCAAGAGTATGTGATATGCTAAGATTTTTAAGGTGCATCACCATCATAATTAGTATAACTGCCAATAACTGTCAAGACTAACAAAAGTTGAAAAACCCATTGCAAGACAAAATTATAAACCGAAAATGCATTACAATAAGCCTCAAACTAATGAACATCATAGCCTAGCTTAGCCTACCTTAAACATTCTCAGAACATTTACATTAGCATACATTTTGGCAAAATCATTAAAAAATTTTTTTTTATGATAGAGTTGAATATCTCATATAATTTATTGAATGTAATGAAAGTAAAAAATAGAATGATTACAGTACATAAAGACCAACCATTAACATAGCCTAGATTACAGGTAGGCTATGTGGCATGCTCCTTTGTATCTTGTCTTCCAACCACTTAACAAATAATTATTCCATCAACCAGCCCAGTGGGGTTTATCAATGCCCAAGATTTCAAAGCATCATTAATTCTGGTTTTATCCTTTAAGATGGTTGGGACTGTTAACTGAGGGTGTCTAAGTTCCCATACAATGACCATTAACTACCAATTTCATATCAACTACTGTATTGTAGGTATCAAAATACATTATGTATCTTCACAATGTATTTACAGTAGTAATGGTTATGACAGTTAGGGTAGTTACAAAAGATAATTACAATGGTATCTCAGCTTCAACAAACAGTTGGGGATCTGTGCTCCCAGTAAGTAACAAAATCCATTAGATAACAAAGACTAGCATATAGCCAACTAAATAACAGTGCCCAGGAGTAACTTATTTAACTTACAGTGTACAGCAATTCCATATCAAATAATTAAAATCCTATCCTAACTAGTATTTTGTGAGTTTCAATCATTTCAAAAATTAATTTACATATTCATTTTCAGATATATTAGTATTTGCTAATTTTCATTCAATTTCAAAAATTAATTTACTTATATTCAATTTCAGATATATATTAGCAAAATTAACTGCTTTTAAAAATACCTATAATACAATACTGTACAGTTTAGTCTAAAAGAAACATAGCCAATTTCATTAGTTCTAACTACTTACCTGGGTATAGAGTACTTACAAGATTTGTAAAATACACAAAAATCACGTAATATAAAAAAAACATAAACATCTCTGTGCCTCTCTTTTAACATAATTTACAAAATTTCATATTGAATTAATGGAATGATAGATTGAGATTATACACTATTTGAGGGGAATCTTCCACACTATTACAACAAGAGCTAGTTAAATTCTAGTCATTCAACTTTCTGTACTGAAGCTATAGGCTCTCATAAGGCATATATTTACTATACTTAATACAAATAAATACCAAGTTTACTAAGAATATAAACACCATTTAAGAAATACATGACAAAAAATAAATGCCACATATTGACCTTCACTTACAATGCATTTGGAAGTTCAACTGAAATACTAATTTATTGTAAACTATTAGCTCTAATATCTTTGAAGGATTACAAGGATTTTGTTTGTCCCATCCTAAACTATTTTGTCATGCTTTTTTCCGACAATACTTGTACAAACGGTGTCCTATTTGTTCAACGACTATATTGTAACTGCATTCTACAATATGATGTAATTATTCAGAAAATTATTAAATATAACAAGTTAGCAAAGTCCTTCGACAAAGATGTCACAGTAACTTACCCAAGCACACCTCTGTATGGTTCATAATATGCCTGAATGTCTTCTTGAGTGATATTTTGATATGGACACAAAATGTATTCATACCTGGTAAAAAAAAAAACATGCACATAAATACAAAAAAATTGTATTGTATATAAAATATACTTGCAATAATCAAGAACTTCTTTGTATCAAAATATTATATACATATGAAAATCAGTCTCAAAATAAAAAAAACTATGCATATATCAAGCAGAAGTCAAATATTGTACTTGAAACTAATATGACACCATAATGTTATATATAATTTAACCATAATATTTAAGTTTACAATGTACAATTAAATCTGTTCAACAGAAAATCACTCTGAAATAATAGTTGACATTTAACCTCACTTTCTGAGGGTACCTTTGGAAATGAAGCTAAGTGTTAAAAACATTGCAGTTTCAGAATCAAAGCAAAAGTTTTGGAGCAAGGCTGTGAGCCCCTAGGCTACGTAACTATGTTACAGATAACTATACAAGCATGAATGAATAGAGGTCTAGAATAAACAAACCATAGTATACTGTACTATACATAAACTGATAATAAACAATCAGCCATTTAATACTTCACAATGGCAGGAAAATGTCTGATACAGGAATATCCACAGGAAGTCAATGCACAGCTCAACAGAAATTCAGTGGACATCACAATCATGAACGGAGGTTTGACTTAATGGTAGGAGATTGAGATCATAAAATGCAGGTAATATTGTACAGTTAATCCTATTGTTCACATTCAGAAAATCTGCACAACAAATATACTCACACTTTTTCTCAATCATCTCTTCTTAGTCTTAGAGGCTATTCAACATCACCTTCCAAGAAGACCTAATTATTCTATGAATAATTTACCAAATTTTAAAGAAAAAAATTTGTGTTTTCCTTGACATACAGACCAGAGTCTTTTATATAAGAAATATTCTTGATGCAAACTGGAAATGATAATTGAATTTGGTAAGAGGTGGTTAATTGGTGGCAGGGAGGTGAGTGATAGGGTACTGCATAATCACCTGTTGGTAATCAATCATTTTTATCTTTGGCAAACTGGGATCATGCCGGGTTAATTCAGATGGGATTGTGACAGAAGGCTCTGGTTTGTAAATCTACAAAAATACAAATTATCTTTAATTCGTATATCACCAAAAACTAATCATTAACACTCACTTTGGGTCTCTGTGCTTAAAACATCTTCCAAATAAGCTCTTTAAGTGATCAGGTCCTGAGAAATTTCCAGGTTTCATCCTCAACTGAAGCGAAGATTCAGGTTTAGGATCAAGTCCATTTAAATTACTGCTGAAACAAAGATAAACAAATATGGAATAGTTCGTTCATATTCCTGCAATGAGAAAAATTCAGATAAAAGTACTGGTTCAACTATACATGAAAGTGTGAGTGACACATCCATAATAAGACTGAGAAGCTCCCCCCCCCAAAAAAACATCTAAACACTAATATAAGGCCTGAAAAAATCTGCAATGGTGAAGTACAAATCTTAAAGATATATTTTTGTTGACAATTTTGAAGAAAAATAATGAATAAAACTGATCTCTCTACAGTCAAATTTGTTTTACTAATCAAAGACAACGATACTGTAAGTTGAAAGTGGGAAACTCAAATCATACCAAAATCTAGGCCTACCACAAATTTACTCTAACTGAGGTATTGAAGCGTCTTCTGTTTAAGCTTTAAAATTGAGTAAATTGAAAATTTACTTTAGCCAGGAGGCATAGGGTAGCCTCGGCACCCGGCAGGGGGCCATACCATAAGGTAAGATTAGGCTAGCCTAGCCCAGCAGAGGCTCATTTCTGGAACGATGTCTTTTGGTTTAAATCTAACTAATTATATCAATTGATAGTGATCACTTTCCATAACTAACCTATATCCATTACTCGGTAGTTCATTGACAACCTTGAGGGGAACCATATTCGAGCATAGTGCATCCTTAACAATTAAGGTCCAAATGACGTGTAACGTTAGTAATGACTTCATTGCTTCTACAATCTTCTTTGTCTTGATAAAACTTTGGCTGTGGGGTCAGAAATGGTGTTCCGTTTCCAGACTGTATAATTTAATTTCTTGTAAAATTAGTACAATCAGTTTTCAAGAAAGCTTCGTTTGAGGTCAACGTCAATTTTGACGTTGAATGTAGTGGTGGTATTAGTAGTAGTTGATGAGGCTTTCCTATGAAACGGCTCCCTTTGCTCGTTCCATTTACCTTCTGCTTGTGTTTGTTTCTATTTATTGTCTCTGTAATACTATATAATCTTTTTTATAAATTCCTATCTATTATCAGTTTTTTCTTTTGATAGTTCTAGTGGGTTCTCCTGTTGATATTCTATCCCATTGTCGAACTTAGCGTTAAAGTTTGCATTTAGAACAGCTCATTCTAAACGTTTTTGTCTGTCTGTACAAAGGAGATAAAGTACTGTTTGTATTTCCAATTGTGGGAAATTTCTGAAAAATTTCCGTTACTGTTTTAATTTAATTTTCTGGCAACTGTCATAAACAACGGCAACCTCGCCGTCAGCAAAGGCTATTATACATTTCGAGAAACATGTTACTACAATCATCTGGTTAGTCTCCCAGTCTGTTATAATAGCACACGCTATCGATTAAAATAGAGATGTGGAGATTACCCAGTACGGTTTAATCTTGCTTGTCCCCTTTAATATAAGTTCTGCTGAGGTCGAAATACAAAATCATTATCATAATCATTATCTACAGCTTCCTGTGGCGCAAAGAGCCTCTGTGAAATTCTACTCCTCATGCCTTTTTAGTTCCCTATCTTCTACTAATATCCACCATTCTGCAGCCTGCCGTCTCTCAGTTCTCATCCCAATAGGTCTGGGTCTTCCAACTCTTCTGGTACCCACAGGAGCCCAAGTGACAAGTACAATCTCCCAGGTACCATGGCATGCTTCAAAGTCGGTAAGATGAGTAAATTATTCATAAAGCAAGCTAATCGATAGTTTTTCTTCTGTGATATGTGATGGTTTCTCGTGTAGTCCAGTGTTTCTGTCTTTGTTACTATGAGTCCTCTTCTGTGACATGATCCCAACAGCCGACCTCCAGAGGAATACCATATAAACACAAAGTGAGGATTGTGGTCCTCACCAAGCTGCTTATATTGGGATGACATGGACTCATTTTTCGAGGAAACTGACCATCCACCACCAGGACAGTGTCATCAAGCGGCATCACCACCCGGCTTGCTGGTTTGACAAGAGAGAGAGAGAGAGAGAGAGAGAGAGAGAGAGAGAACATTCTCTGTTCCAGTCCAACCATTAGCCTGGCTTGCCTTTGTACTCTGATTGGCTAAAGTTCAAATTTCTTCTCACAGAATTTGTATAAAAATCCCGTTCTGTTTTTTTTATTGTCTCCTCTGAAAATAAAATCGTACCAGTTTTCAAATGTTCGGCCTAACGAGCTACTTTTATATAAAATTGTGCTTTTCTAAATGACTGGACCTTTGTTCTACGAACTGCTTATTTAAAATAAAATACTTTCCGCCAGCTAACAGGAAAATGATTAACTACCAGACTGCTATTTTTATATATATACTTTATACACACACATGCACACACACATGCACATATATATATGTATATATATGTGTGTGTGTGTATGAATGGGTCTTTGAGTCTGGTCGATACTTGAACTGGTGACCATTTAGAAGAGAAAAGATTGTCTATGTAAGAACTCCTTGAATATCCATTGACAGGGAGTAAAGTAAAATTCTGTAAGTGCATACATTATTTTTGCAAGAGAAATATTTTTTCCAGTAGTTTATTTGGTGTTATGAATGATTCAGGTTTTTATTTTGTTAGCAAATAACTTTTTTCTTTGTTTTCTCACTCCCTTTTCAGTCCTCCTTCCTCTCCATTCTTAAAAAAATACAAACTATGCCAGTTGATGCCCAGCAAAAAACCAGTGTCAAAGGAGTAAACAAAAATAAAAGCATGAAAATGCACCAGAGACAATGTTTCAACAGGGGCGAATCTTAACCTAACCTTCCGTAGCCTAGCTTTGGGAACAGGGTCATAATTTAATGGTGGTGATGGTGGTGCTGGTGGTGGTGGTAGTGCTGGTGGAGGGGTTGGGGGGGGGGCCCTTCATCACCTTGGGCCGAGCACCTACCCTGACCCTGGGAACCGTAAATCATACAGATATGCAAGATTGCATCCTCGTGGATTTGATCCATAAATTCACGAATATCTCGTTCAGTAGTATTACACAGGCATAAGAAAATCCTGTCTTAATTCATCTTCCATTCCATGCATAATCAACTTCATCTTTCTTAGTTTTATGAATTTCTGCCAGATTTTCTGAATATTGTTCCAGTTTCGTGATCTGTATTCGATTTATGTCTTCCTCAAATGCTTTATAGGCGGTGCTCCTTTCTTGAAACATTTTAATGTCTGTAATTTTCCGTATACTCTTTGCTCCTGTTCCTTTTCTTTATTTTTTTAGGTGTAATTTCAATCTGTGTTTTACGAGCTATTTCTTGATGACAGTTTATGCTTGTGCCTTTCGTTCCAAGCATAGTTGTACTTTCTTTTATAAAATTCATTAAAAACAATTGAGATGTTTTGTTTTTTCCTCACCATTTAAGCTTTTCGTTGTTTGTTCTCTCTACAGCTTTTCTTCGGATGCCTTTTGTAGGACGTAGGTAGAAAAATAAAAAAATAAAAAAAATTAGTTCCTCATTCTGTCTAACTGCTTCTCTATAATGTCTCCACCGCTTGAAAGTTTTTGCTCAAACCTTTTACAGTCATCCCTCCCTATCTTTTTTCCTCCCTCATACATACCTACACGAAGCTTCAAGCGTATTAAGTTATTGTCTGAAATATCCATTTTATTCTCATCTTTTACAGTTTTTCTAAACCAACCGTATGTTTTTTTTTTTTTTTTTTTTGTTTGCTGTTAGCTCGATCATTCCCTTTCTCTGGTTTACCTAGTTGTGTTCCTGGCCACGATGACCACAGTTGATGTAACGCCAGTTCTTAGGATTTAATCATCAGAATCATCTTTTAATTCATTTTTTAAATTTCTACTTCAATTCCCTTGATCTCTGTGGCATCTCCGTCGCCTTTCTAGTCCGCAAACACAAATGTACATTTGTTCCCACTGAGCCCTTTCTTTCATAAATACAAAGTATTCCCGATAGTTCACGTTAATCTTTCAATGAATGTGTTGTTTCGAAATACCGCAACCGTCCCTACACCCTCCTGTTTGAATCTGGGTTCTTTTTCAGTGTCGTTTCTGTATGTAGCCACACGGCGTAAATATTATACAAGGCGCAATGTTTAATCTAGATTAATATCGAGGACTAATATAACACATTCGTACCCATTCCACGGGCGAATGGCTGCCATATGTTATGAAATAATGGATTTGCCATCCAAGGTTGTGGTTGGTCCCCCTCTTGGGGCGTCGCCATATGCTCTGGGCTATCTTCGTAGCCTGTGCCTTAGATCCATATATTACTCTCTCTCTCTCTCTCTCTACACACACATATATATATATATATATATATATATATATATATATATATATATATATATATATATATATATATATATATATATATATATATATATATATATATATATATATTTCTTTATTAGAATATAGTGAGATATTTCGGTGTAAAGGTAAAAAAATTTCATGAAAGTGAAGGAATGCTAGGATATCTAAGCTGGAGAGGAATTAAGCTGTAACATCAGTGGGTCTGCTGACAAGGGTATGTTATCTTCATGACTATTTTACATCTTTATTGATAGGGCAATGTGAAAAGTCAGAAAAAGAAGAGAAGTTGTAGGAGTAGATCTGAAGAATCAGAAGCGAGATCGGGAGTGAAGCCTGGATAGGTCGATCTTTACAGACGATACAGTGCTGATTTGGAATAGTGAAAACAAACTTGAGAGACTAGTGAAACGGTTAAAAAATGTTTTTAAGGAAAGAAAGTTGGCGTTGAATGTGGGCGAGAGCAAAGTTAGGAGATTCCATGAAGATATACCAATGAATGTTAATGATTACGGATGGTAGAAGAATGCAAGCATCTGATTCCTATAGTTAACTGGGAGCAGTTGCAATAGATGACAGCAAGATGAGAGAGGAGTTGGAGTTGCAGACTAGGTGAAGGAAGTAAGGTAGCAGAGAATACGTAAAAGATTTGGAAGAGAAAGCAAAAATCAAAGGAAGCCACAGTTGGAATGCATAAAGGATTTTTTTTTTTCTATTCAACTCTCTTATGAAAATGTAGTATGGATGTGGAATGTGAATCTATATTTCTTCTCAGCATATTTGGATTTATAAGAAGTGAAAGGGTGAGATATCTGCAGGTACGAAGAAAAAGAGTAAAAAAAAAAAAATTAGTCTAGGTGGTAAAAATAGCTAAGTGGGTTTAGAGATGGCTATGTCATGTAGAGAGAATTGGGAAAACCAGGTAGGTGAAAAAGAGTGCAACGATTTGGGGATGTTGGAGGGAAGTAGAAAAGAAAGACCTAAAGAATGCTGAGTGGATGGATTTGTAAGGTACTGAAAAGGTAAGGCTTTAGACCCAGAAAACAAGAGGCATGCAGATAGCACAACTTGTTTAGTTTAGGGGTTAGAAGCTCTGATGATGAGACTTCCGTGTAGTCTATGAAGAGGCTAATATTGCGGAATTTCTTCGATCCTTAATTCAGAGGTTAAACCAATGATGTGCCAATGTGTCGTCTTGTCTTTATTTGGAGCTACTCCCTTTTAGAAAAAGATGTTTGTGTTTACTGTTATACACATAAAGATAGACTAAAACATGCTTGTATGTATGTGTACAGTGTTAATATTGTTTCACTTCGCGTTTGTATGGCTGAGTATCAAAAACAAAATTCCACTCGTGTACAGTGCTTCCATATTGCAGAATACCATATCAAACCAAAACCAACTCCGCTCTCATTTTCATGACGTTTATCTTGTGAAGTTTTCTCCCGTGTGGCAGTAGTACTATCGCTACTGAGTTGTAATAAAGGATGAAGAAAGGGAGGGCAACAGTAACATGGCAGTAACTGCTTCTGCTCTTGTCGACACATCCGCTCTTAAATTTGTCTCCTCTTTCGCTGATTACCGCCTCTCTCTCTCTCTCTCTCTCTCTCTCTCTCTCTCTCTCTCTCTCTCAGCATGGTGAGATTATTTGACGAGTGGGCAATCAGTTGACGAGTAGCTATATATAGTACTGGTTGCTCAGCGGGCAAGCGACCGTGCTGACATAACTCTAGCTTTGTTTAAATGGCCACCGCTTACTTATTTGAATGGACATCCTAACTGTGCTTTCGTATGAAAACATGAATGAAATACGACGAATAGAACGTAGTCCATATTTTCATTCCAAAAATACAAAAGGAAATACAAAGCCATTCCTGAAACATCCGCCTGACCAATTCTCCTTAGATGGCATATCGAGAAGAAGACGACCTTTCTTGTGGAGCGCTTTCAAAAGCACGTTTTTATCTCCAACGCACAATGGGATGCCAAAGTATCCTAGATAACATTTATTCTTGACACAATAGACTTAGTATGGACTCTCCGTTGTCATCCGAACCTTTGAAAGGTACAAATTTAGAATCTTTTTCTCTCTCTCTCTCTCTCTCTCTCTCTCTCTCTCTCTCTCTCTCTCTCTCTCTCTCTCTCTCTCTCAAATATCATTGCACGCTCAATCACTTCATTTCATATTTACTATTATATATCATACTGTAATAGAGGTGTCAATTTTGATGCGCTTTGTTATGCAAATTACTCGAATAATGATCTATATTTATGAATAAAAAATGTACTGAGGCTCGGAATGTTTACTGAAAGACATTGCAATTAACAGTAAGGTGAAAAGCGAACGCAAAGCACTGAGAACAAAAGATTGTGATAATTATAAGAAACTTTAATACATGACCAATCACTTTATACATAAATACATACATGCCATTTTGTCAATGAAAGAAGTTGCATAAGGCCCAAAATAGAATCATGCTGATGTAAACGTTCAAATATCCTAAAGTTTACAGGAAATATTTTCATTTGCATTAGTCAAGTAACCACGTCTTCTAATTCATCTATGGGCAAGAGGTTAATGCATGGAATTTCCGACCAGTCAAACTAGTATTTTCATTTGAAAGTGAACACATCAGAATATATAAGACCATTAATGTCTTTAGAATATTTGATTATTTGTTATTAAGCTTACTGACATTATCATTAAAGACATAATGAAAAAACCATTGCAGAATTCTTGGCTTAGAGCAGCAAAGTGAAGTGATGTTGTCTGTACATTACACGAAATCTATAAATATATATTCCTTTTTAACCTCCCCGCCGCCAACACGACTGTAAATCTGCTGTCATGGATTTCTGGAAAGCTTTCTTCGACAACTTGGGTGAGAAGTTGGGAACTCGGCTAATTAAATCTGGAAAGTCTGGGTGCTGAATTAGGTTTTCAATTGACTTATCCATGAGGGAACGTCCAATGCCTCAAAAAGTCTTTCAGAAAGTAATTTTGTTCGGCGAGCAAGGAAACAATCTATTTTTTTTTTTTTTTATCACAATAGGAGGTTCTAGGATATAGGTCTTCCTTGTGTAAGACATTCTTTTCAATAAAAGTTTTGGGGTTTTTTGCATTGGCATCTTAATGCCACCTTGGAAAATCATTGTTTTTACGTCCCTTTAACTTACACTTTGGAACTCACTTAGAGACAGGCATTAGGGAGAGTTTACGAGATCGAAGTTGCTGAATACGATGGATAAAATTGCAAGCTAACGTCTAGATCCCTAACCGGCACCCGGTTCCCGCTCGCAAACTCCTGAGATGTATGCCAGTATTGCGGCAGCCCCGTTTTTTTTTTTTTTTTTTTTTTGCTATGCCCCTAGGTTAGGTTAGGTAAGGTTAGATTACTTCCATCGTGTAATTTGGGTGTGGGGAACATAATGAGATAATTTTCAAGAAAATTCTACGGTTAGTTTTTAAGATATGGCGTCCATTTATTATTAAACAATGTTTTGTGGTTTAATATATATATAGGCTATATATATATATATATATATATATATATATATATATATATATATATATATATATATATATATATATATATATATATATATATATAAATAAAATCTACCGGTCACTTTAACCAGATACGCATGGAAGTATGATAACCAGAATGCCCTGTAAACTTTTCAGTGCTTCACACTTTTGGATACTCTTGTCACTACAAAGCCTTAGACCAATCGCAAGTAATTTATATTGTTACATTTAGATCTATCAGGCTTGACCTATTAAATTTCTTATCATAAAAGTGCCTTGGAAAGGAGTGTAATTAATATCCTTTCTCAAAACATTAAGAGCGTAACGGGAATTCAAAAATTTAATTTAAAGTGAATATAACTTCAAATTTGGCGGGTAAATGTAATGGAGACAGCCGTACGAATATATCGTCTTTTAAATATATTTTTTCGGCTAAACAATGCAGAAAATAGCGCTTATAATGTAGTACTGGTGAGATGATTTTGGAAAATTACCGATGTAATAAATTCACAGTCTTTTTTCTGTTTTTACTATAATTCCCGAGGCCTGGTATTTAATCACGGCGTCCAGCGGAACTCCCAGCTTCCGTCCATGTTGTTTAGTGCCACCCAGTTTGCGGATTAACGTAAAAACATAAACAGAAGACGGAAAATTTCTCATTATCTCGGTGATTTTCTCAGATTACCTCACTTGTACTGCATTATATACACTATTTTCCACATTGTTTAGCCGAAGAATTATATTAATAAAGGATAATATCGTGCGGCCTTGTGTACATTCACCGGTTATCGTTACCAAAACGTTGATTAGTGAAACACCGGACTCCTTTGAGTGTAGTTCGTCTGCCTAGTGTAAAACGTTTTCCGTAAATAGTTAAATGATCATTCTGATACCATAACGTATTTATGAATTAAATTCCTGAAGAACATCAAGCCAATTCGGCCACAGAAGACTTATGATGTCCGGTATGAAAGGAAGCCTCATCAGGAGCGTAGCCAGTGCCACTTAAGCGTATGTTACGAAATGTAAGTGTATACCTAATTAGAATAATTTTTTCGGTGTTTTATGTATTTAGCTAAAACAATATTTGTGGTATTATAGTGGTTAATGTTTATGATTTTTATCGTATGGGAGGTTTATTCAAGACAACTTGGGCTAGGCCAACTTGAGCCTAACGTAAGAAGACAAGCTAGTGTCATGATTAACCCCGTTAATATTCATATCGTTCATGCTATAAGGATAATATAACCCTATATTGTTTAATTGCCGAATAAATTAAACTAGCATGATTTATGCATCAAGTAGGCCAACAGGTTCAGGTTAGAGTAGCACAGGCTAGTAAGGAAATGACTTAGCCTAGCACCCTGTAGGAGTTTAGTGCCGTTAGTGAGGTCGCATAACTTAGGTTCTTTACAGCGTGCCTTCGGCCCTTAGCTGCAACCCCTTTCGTTCCTTTTGGTGTACCTCCATTCACTTCTCTTTCTTCCATCTTACTTTCCACTCTTTCCTAACAATTGATTTATGGTGCAACTGATTTTTTCCTCCTGTTACAAATTTCAAACCTTTTACTGTCAGTTTCCGTTTCAGCACTGAATGACCTCACAGGTCCGAGTGCTTGGCCTTTGGCCTAAATTCTCTATTCACCTCAACTTAGCCAAGCGTAAGCAGTTGATATTTTGTATACGGTAAGCCAAGGTCTTCGTTTAATAAACATTGTTTTTTTTTTTTTTAGTACTTGAATATTATTGTACCTATTATTGATTTAATTTTCTTCAAAAATTTCGGTAATACAGAACAGTAGTTGTACATGTTTGGGAGAACAAGGGAAGGGCGAGGTCAGGGCTCAGCGCCCTAGGTAGGTTAAGGGAAGATTAGGTTAGGATGCGTCAATTTGGAAATGTGTCAGTGATTTCTTAAGCTGACCGTGACCTGTGGAAGTAGGCCAAGTGCAACTCTATATTTTTACCAGTGGTTTTGCTCATTTTATTTATATTGTATTCCACGACAATAATACAGGCGTCAGTCAGTTTCAGATAAGGTATTGACCACAGAATAATAGGTTATTATAATTTCTAACAAAATATATATATTATATATATATATATATATATATATATATATATATATATATATATATATATATATATATATATATATAATTATATATATATCTATATGTTATAGTATATATATATATATATATATATATATATATATATATATATATATATATATATATATATATATATATATATATATATATATATATATATACATTGTATGGGAAGAGAGAGCTTTAGCAAATGAACAGTTTTGAGATACAGGATCCCTTATTACATCCTATATTCTGGGGGACCACATTGGGAGAATGGGGGTTTTGGGTGAGGGAAAACTCAAAACGAGTGCAATACAAAGATGGTTTTAACAGGACTCGGGACCTCCCAACCTAACCTGACCTGGGGCTGGGTCCTTGCTTATCGTGGGGGTGCTTTTTCCCTCTCCCCTCAGAAAAACCCCTCGCCCACCTGACCTAAGAGGGGTGCCAGGTTCTTAGCAAGCTGGAGGGGCCTTGACCCCTCCCACCTAACCTAACCTAGGGTCCCAGGTCCTTAGCTAACCTGAGATTGTTTATCTCCTCTTGGACACCCTTATCTGTTGGTGATTTCACATTATAAACCTTATGCAATTCAAAGTCAGAACTTCCAGGTGTCATGGGGATATAAGAATATATCCTTGTATTTCACACATGTATTTTCACCCACCTTAAACCCCTTTTCTCCCCCACAGTGGCCTCCCATAATTGTTGGATATTAGGGGTTCAATTACGTTTTAAATTTATGTTTTGTTCAAAACGCTAATTAAGACAAAATACAAAGAATACGAGATCAGCATCTGCACCAAGTGAACAGTGAATGTGAACAGAAACCTCTCAGTTTTTTCTTGCTAAGCCTGAATTCTAAAATCCCATATAAATGGTGATACTTAACTAATGAGTTGTCAGCATTGTTCACACACCCACGTTTCCAGGGGAAAATAACAATTGTGGTATTATTAGACAACTTGAAATTGGAGTTTTCATGTCGTGCTCATAACTCATTAAAAAGTTTACATACGAAAATCATACAAAAAATTTAAATACAAAAGTCATATAAAAAACTATCAAGTTTACTGTTGCCGAGATACTTTACCAACAAATGTATAAATTTGTTGTCAATATATGTGTACATATACATATATATTCATGTATATATATGTATATGTGTGTATATATATATGTATGTGTGTGTGTGTGTGTGTACGATGTGTGTTCGGAAAGTATACGACCCTTATTCATGAAAAAATATTTGTATTCAAATACAACAATCTTACACTAATCTCCTTCAAAGTAGCCCCCTTGGGCTGCCACACACTTCTCCCAATGGTTCTACCACTGTCAGAAGCAGCGCTGGAACACCTCTTTTGAGATGAAGCGCAGCTGGTCCGTCACATTCTGCATGATGTCTTCTCTGGACTGAAATCTGGTCTCTATCAGGGGCATTTTCAGCCCTGTGCTTCATCAGGCTCCCTACTCTCCCGACATGGCTCCGTGTGACTTCTGGCTTTTCCCCAAGCTGAAAATGCCTCTGAAAGGAACCAGATTTCAGTCCAGGGAAGACATCATGTAGAGTGCGACGGACCAGCTGCGTGCCATCTCAAAAGAGGTGTTCCCAGTGTTGCTTCCGACAGTGGTAGAACCACTGGGAGAAGTGTGTGGCAGCCCAAGGGGACTGCTTTGAAGGAGATTGGTGTAAGATTGTTGTATCTGAATACAAGTATTTTTTATGAATAGAGGTTAGATACTTTTCGAATACACCTCATTTATATACATAAATATGTATGTGTATAATATGGAACGTGATGAATATAAAAATAAAGACAAAATCCACGAAGGAAAGAGAAACAGTGGAGTGCTGGAAGGTCTTTCGACTATCGCCCTTTACTTAGTAGAGATAGTTGAAAGGCCTTGCAGCACTCCATTGTTTCTCCTTCCTTCGTGGATTTTGTCTTTATTTATATAATATATGTATGTATATATCTATATCTATGTATTATATTTGTATTATATTTAAATTATATATATATAAATATATAAATATATATATATATATATATATATATATATATATATATATATATATATATATATATATATCAACGTATCGTGCTTCTCAGTTGTATTTAGATGTATCCATAATGATATACTTGATTAGCAAAGCGATATGTATTTGTAAAATTATTTACAAGCTTATATTTTCGTCCATCCTTCTCTGGACTTGATCAAGTCCACAGAAGTTTGAACGAAAGCTTCGGGTTCTCTGTATATTTTTGCAAGTACATTTCCTTTTGATAATCAAGTACATTACTGTGGATCCTTCTATACATATGTATATATATGTATATGTATAGTAGGATGTATGGATAGGAAGAATAACAGTCAGCTCATCATTGACATATTCATTAATAGCTGCGCTTCGGGATCACCCATATCCAATCTTTTCTGGCTAAAAAAATACAAAAATAAAAAGACTAATTAAAACTTACAACAGGGCTTACAAAATTAAAATGCTTTGAAGACTGAAAAATGACAATGCCCAAACAAGAAATAGATTACCTTCAGTAGTAAAGTCCAGAGGATGAAAGTTTAATCAGAGTAAACAAGGTTAGGAAAGTAAACAAGAATAGGGGAGGGGTTCTAGGCCATGTTTAAGGGGGTAGAAGTAAAATGATTGTTGAGTGATGGAACAATTTTCTTGATAACCAAGGATTTTAAAATATGAAGGAGGTGTTCCCTCTGCGTCGTGGTCACTTTTTCAAAGCTTTCATAGTCTATTGGGTTTTTACAAATTAATGAATGATTTCTAATGTCGGACATTTCAGGTTTTGCTAGCTTAAGACCAGTACGATAGGAGAACCGAAACCGACATATTGGCTATAATAAGTTGGTCCATGGAGGAGAACATTTTCATTTTCATTAAACAACTCGGGAGTGCCGAAGCGAAGAATGACCAAACAGACCTATTGACCCTTGGGCTGTGATTCAAACTGTAGTTGTGGGATTGTTAAGCAACTTCACATTAAAGGAGGGTCGTCTGTAGAACGAGACAGAGCGGGTGATATGAGGGTGAGGCGTCACTTCGCATTTGGCTACTGAGCCCAAGATTCTTTCAAGCAGAAGTTTTTCATATACTCTCATTATTGTTATTTTTATCGTCATTATCCTCATCAAATACGATTTGCAAGCAAGCACGCAAGCAGCGGAAGATGATCAGGATATTGCTAAAAGCCAGGTAATAGCCATATCAGTCAAATTGGCGGAGAAAATGATGATATCTCCCACGGGGTTTCTCCCATAAAGAGTATGTTACCCAGTCAGGCCCCAGGTTTAATAAGAAAGAATCACCCCAAATTTCCCCAAAAGCTCCGAAGTCTTTTCCAGATGGTACGTGAAGATACCGCTCTCATGAACTGGAAAATGGCGACCATATCTCTGCCATGTGGACGACCATGTGGTAAGAGAAAACGCACGATGGCAGTGCTTAATATTCCGCCTGGAAACTTAAAACGTACATCTACTGTTATTACCCACGTGACAGGTTTATGCACTACGAGCGCGGTTTAAATTTTCAACGGAACTGAAATACAATGGGCTCGACTTCTTTGCCTTTGTAAGTTGCATTATTTTGTATAGTTTTAGGGTGCTAATGAGTGCGACTTTTCACAAGTTTTGAAGGATCTTTCGAAAGCCGCGCGATTACAAATTAATTAAATAAATAATGTTATGTCACGCCAGATAGTAGGCTGAAAAATCAATTAATTCGTCTCCACTTCCAACGTTCTTTCTAGACCGTGGTTGGAGGGTCCACCACATGGCTGGTTGGTGGGGGTGGGAATACCCGTCCCTTCTCCGTCGCCCTGTCTTCTCCCTTGGTGGAATTTCCAAGAGATTGACAACGGTTTAGTGGAGAATTTGGGCGCTCTAGGGATTTTTATAAGAGATCTGGCCCGCATAATGTGTTTGAGCAGCGCTGGCCAGCATCATCATATTTTATGTCAGAGTGTCTCCGATATCTCCATATTTTGAATGGAATGAGGAGATATTCTAGTGATTTAGTTTACGGGATGCTAGGCTTAGTATGGAGGAAAGTTTTCAATAAACATTATTTTTCCTGATTGGTGCGACCTAGTTTCATCCACTTTCCACTTCAACAAGCGTGGCCGGTAACCCCATCTTACGAATGACAAATGGGAAAAAAACTAGAGTACCATTAAATGGTGAAAAGTTTTTATAGTTTTGAAGGTTGGGAGGAAGAAAGGGAGAATGAGAAAGTGTTGGTTAGATGAAATGAAAGACGAGTTGGAACAAAAGAATAAGGTATCCGAGAGAGAGAGAGAGAGAGAGAGAGACGTGGTAAAGGCGGGGCTATGGACTAGATTTGTTTCTCTCGGTGCAATCCCATCACGGCGGGAAATAAAAGATGAAAACTTCGAAATTTTGGAGCAATATAGCAGGCTGGAATGTATCAGGCCGTAATATAACTTGAAGAAGTGAGTTCATGAGAAATATTAGAATTTATGTTTTTGCAACGTAACGAAGATTTGTTTTAGGAAGTTTGACATTCCACAACATTATTTTGTAATGTGTTAATCATCGGACGAGCGTAGGTCTTAGATGAGATTTATCTGTTGGTTTGAATACAATGAGAGATATTAGAGTAGGGTACCAAAATCGTCAAAGTGGCTGCTCTGAAATATATTTTCGAATATATTTCGTGAACCTTCTAAAACCGGTTTTAGGCTACTTGCCATACATGGTCATGGTACCATTATTATTTCCACGTATAAGACTGGCTCTTGTACCAGTTTGATTTCTAAGTGTGTCCATCCCAATATAACACTTACGGGATCAGTAAAGCTTCTGGATACAGATCTTGTTTCGGTGTCTGTCTAACACGCAAGCACCCGCTTGCCATGATTCATCACCAGCGTTATGGTTGTTAAATGCTCTTATTAAGCATTGAAGTAATTAATTTTTTTACTGGTAAATTGTATAATCATTGTGACTGGTATTGTTCTTTCTAGTGTGCAATTGGTTTTCAGTATGAGTTCAAGAGTGATTTCTTCAAGTTCTGCGACCGTTAGGGTCGTAGAGGTGCAACTCGAGAAATTCGTGTTCAGAAAATGCGCAGGTTGCCTGCAGATGTATTGGATAAACTATCCAAGTTAATGGTTGGGACTTAGTACTTTAATTAGCAGTTATTTTTCTAGTAAAGTGGTACTTTAATTAGCAATTATTTTTCTATTAAAGTCGTTTTCCTTGAAAGGAACCAAATGCTAGGAAAGCTGAGGCAGCAGGTACCCGCTATTGATGTTCTAATTACTGGATCAAGGACGGATTCTGTGTTGCAAATTAGAAACTATAAATTCTTGGAGCCCCAGCCCAGCCATTTCGTAAAGCCTCCCTGAAATTTTCATTTTAATATATACTGAAGAGTATATTCGTCCATAACTGCTCTAGCCTTCCAAACTCGCTTACTCTCCCTGGAGGGGACCCTAGAATGTAATACTGTACACCGTTTGATTGTTGCGTTTTGATATATTCATATATACGATTACATGAATACATTCATATATCCCTATCCCGTATCTGCATATTCGGTTGACTAACTCGTCAAAGTGTTTCTCTCTCTGTATTGCTTCCTGTGCAGGAACAGGCAAATTGCAGTAGCATTTATTGGGAGAAAGTAAAAGTAATTAAATGTCAGTCTGTGATGAGGTGAGTGAGGGTGAAGTCCAGTTGTTCAGAATTAAATGTCGCGGAAAACCAGTGTTATTAGCGTGGGCTAAGAAATTTTGCAGCATATTTGAGTGCAAAGGGCAATTCTTTATCGGCCTAAACTGTTTTCTCGACTGAATAAACTCCGTAGCGGGATAGTGCCGTCAGTGTCCCTCATGCGGTGCACTGTAGGTACATTACTTAAGGTTCTTTGCAGCGTCCCTTGGGCCCCCAGCTACAACCCATTTCATTCCTCTTACTGTGCCTCTGTTCATATTCTGTTTCTTCCATTGTACTTTCCACAGTCTCGTAACAATTGATTCATAGTGCAGCTGCGAGGTTTTCTTCTTGTTACACCATTTTAACCTTTTTGCTGTCAGTTTCAGTTTCAGCGCTGAATGACCTACTAGGTCCCAGCGCTTGGCCTTTGGCCTAAGTTCTATATTCTGCTCTGCTCTACAATGGATGTATTAGACTGACTGAAATTGCAGTACCTATTTTTATGAATAGCCATGGTGTAACTATATACTGCATGACTAAAAAAAATCTCTGTAAAAGGATTTACAAACCTGACAGGAATTTCTCGCGATTGTCATAGGCTATGGGTGTGTCAGCTTTCGCGGGATTTACGATATTTGCGCTCTCTGTAAAGCTCAGCTCTGCTTTTCCCCGTGGAAATGCGAAATTGAAGTTCTAAACATGATAACGATCATAAAGGAATATTAATGGCCTTTCCATTCACCCTTGGTATAAAGTTGATTAATTTCTACCGCTGTGTAAACAAACATTTTTGCGGATTTGAAAAATGACGCAAAGTACTAAACAGTGCCTGGGAACGGACGCGTGAGTTTAGGTGTTAATGCAATCACTTAGTATTTATTCGCATACGCTTCTTAAGATAGATGAGGAATGGCTGAGAGAGGTTTTTAATATTTTCATATAGAAGAACGTCACTATGGTTAGGCGTGGTGCCTAACTTTATTGTATATAATCATACCTATCTTATTTAGACTGGAGTGATTATGAATTCATGATATATACGTGTGAATAGTCATTCTCAGGGTAATTTGTAGTCTCAGATTGGCCCGAATTTAATCATGAGGAAACCTCGAAGTCTGGTTTTCTCTATTTTTAACAAGTCTTTCTCTTATTTATAGTTTTCTCTGAAACAAATCTCGATTTTTCTATAATTGACAAACATTAGTCTGGATGGTAGTTACCATTTAGTCTCTCTCTCTCTCTCTCTCTCTCTCTCTCTCTCTCTCTCTCTCTCTCTCTCTCTCTCTCTCTCTCTCTCTCTCTCTCTCTCTCTCTCTCAGATTTATGGGACTGCGACCTTGTATCAGCCTTTGAAGAAATGTAACCTAAATTAAGGGATTGTGATCATGAATGTTCAGTGGCAGATTCTTATCGAATTAGTATTTTTCATTTTCTAAATGTACTGACGCTTTTAAAAAGTTCATATTGATTTATTGGTAATTCGTTGCATTGAGCAAAATTCTGTGCATAAATCCTGGATAAAGACATAGTGTATCCCTTGTTCCCCAAATTCATTTTCATTACTGTTGAAAGTCTGCAAGAGGAGAAAGTTTATGGTATATGTGGGCAAGAATCAGGTTGTCAGGGCAAATGGAAACTTGGAAGATGGATGATGCAAGACTGGAAGCAGTTGATTTTCTTAAGTATTTGGTAGTAAAGGAATCGGATGATGTTAGGACGGGAGAAAATGCGATTCACAAAATAAGTGAAGGAAGAAAGGGAGCATTGTGTGAGCAGACATTTGGAAGAGACTTGCAGTTGGTCTGGAAGCCATGATGAAAGTGTAGGAAGAGATTATTGAGCCAGCATCTGTGCGGAAGGTAAGTTTGGATGTAAGATTGAATGAAAAAAGTTTGAAGCTGTTGAGACGAATTGTTTGCTTAGTGTGTGTTTTGTAAGAGGAAATGGATGGATGAAGCATGTGGTGATTTGTAGTAGTGGCAAAAAGAATTAGCTATCACAGTTCCAGCGTATCATAAGGTCGTCCAGTGTCGACAGTTAACCAGTGTACTCCGGGCATTCGGTATATAACAAACTTTTATATTGGTAACCCCCTGGGGTGTTCTTATCTCTGGCATGCTTTCCCTCGAAAGCTCTTTTTTCTTCTCCAAACTGGTAGACAAAAGCATGGTACTTGCACTAAACCCATGGTGACGAATGCACTAAATATGCCCATGCCTACTAAAACAGCCATTAACGACCTACATACAGCGCTGAAGTTCCGGCTAGCTCTACATCGAGAGCATTAAATAGATTATTTCTACAGCAAAGTAGATAAAATTTGGTTCTCTCTCCAAACCTTGGTGAATAGTGGAGTGAATACAGCTGAACGTCATCAGATAAAAGTTCCTATGTAAATGTGGTCGATTTTTGTCTGACCTCTTTCTTGACGACTGGGGGAGCGGAAATGCAGTTCCACCTCAATAAATATGTCTATATATATATATATATATATATATATATATATATATATATATATATATATATATATATATACATACATATATATATATATATGTTTGTTTGTACCAGGGCATACGGGAAATAATAAAAGTGATCACAAATTCGTGACTATCGTGGCTGTTCGATATTGCTCTTGGAAAGGTATAGAGTGATAAGTCACAGAAATATAAGGAGTCTTAGAATTG
>NC_089790.1:10120000-10195000 GCF_040412425.1 Macrobrachium rosenbergii
TTTCCTTATTACTGTTTTCCATTGGCTTATTGCTATTTTCCATTGATTCCCTTATTACTGTTTTCCATTGATTTCCTTATTGCTGTTTTCCATTGGTTTCCCTTTTACTGTTTTCCATTGATTTCCTTATTGCTGTTTTCCATTGGTTTCCTTATAACTGTTTTCCTTTGGTTTCCTTATTGCTGTTTTTCCATTGGTTTCCTTATTGCTGTTTTCCATTGATTCCCTTATTACTGTTTTCCATTGATTCCCTTATTGCTGTTTTCCATTGGTTTCCTTTTTACTGTTTTCCATTGATTTCCTTATTACTGTTTTCCATTGGTTTCCTTATTGCTATTTTCCATTGATTCCCTTATTACTGTTTTCCATTGATTTCCTTATTGCTGTTTTCCATTGGTTTCCTTTTTACTGTTTTCCATTGGTTTCCTTATTGCTGTTTTCCATTGGTTTCCTTTTTACTGTTTCCCATTAATTTCCTTATTACTGTTTTCCATTGGTTTCCTTATTGCTATTTTCCATTGATTCCCTTATTACTGTTTTCCATTGATTTCCTTATTGCTGTTTTCCATTGGTTTCCTTTTTACTGTTTTCCATTGATTTCCTTATTGCTGTTTTCCATTGGTTTCCTTATAACTGTTTTCCTTTGGTTTCCTTATTGCTATTTTCCATTGGTTTCCTTATTGCTGTTTTCCATTGATTCCCTTATTACTGTTTTCCATTGATTCCCTTATTGCTGTTTTCCATTGGTTTCCTTTTTACTGTTTTCCATTGATTTCCTTATTGCTGTTTCCCATTAATTTCCTTATTACTGTTTTCCATTGGTTTCCTTATTGCTGTTTTCCATTGGTATCTTTTTTACTGTTTTCCATTGATTTCCTTATTGCTGTTTTCCATTGGTTTCCTTATTGCTGTTTTCCATTGGTTTCCTTATTGTTGTTTTCCATTAATTTCCATATTACTGTTTTCCATTGGTTTCCTTATTGGTGTTTTCCATTGATTCCCTTATTACAGTTTTCCATTGATTTCCTTATTACTGTTTTCCATTGGTTTCCTTATTGTTGTTTTCCATTATTAATTTCCATATTACTGTTTTCCATTGGTTTCCTTATTGGTGTTTTCTATTGATTCCCTTATTACAGTTTTCCATTGATTTCCTTATTACTGTTTGCCATTGGTTTCCTTATTGCTGTTTTCCATTGGTTTCCTTATTGCTGTTTTCCATTGATTACCTTATTGCTGTTTTCCATTGATTCCCTTATTACCGTTTTCCATTGGATTCCTTATTGCTGTTTCCCATTGATTCCCTTACTGCTGTTTTCCATTGGTTTCCTTATTGCTGTTTCCCATTGATTCCCTTACTGCTGTTTTCCATTGGTTTCCTTATTGCTGTTTCCCATTGATTCCCTTACTGCTGTTTTCCATTGGTTTCCTTATTGCTGTTGCCCATTGATTCCCTTACTGCTGTTTTCCATCCACAGTGCTTATCCCTTTTTCCCTTTTGTGTCATACTTGTTTTTTTTTTTATCTTTCTCTATAGGTCCAGCTTTTTTTCTCTCTCATGCAACATTCTCTTATTTGATTTTAATTGACTATTCCTTATTTTTTAGCGGTATTATTTCTGTCTAGTATCATACATCGTGCTCAAATTTGATTGTGTATTTGTTTTCGTTATAGCTCCATTTCATTTCGAATCAAATGACCTTCACTGCAGTGCCAACTTCAGAATGGATTGTTATCTCTCTCTCTCTCTCTCTCTCTCTCTCTCTCTCTCTCTCTCTCTCCTCTCTCTCTCTCTCTCTCTCTCTCTCCTCTTTTCATTATGCTGTCGGCATAGTCAACATCTGCAATGTCTGCTTACGACACTTCATCTTGTGTTCCAGTGACGACTTAGTGTATATGTATACCGCAGTCAGTGTGGTGCAATGGGTAGGGCGTGTTTCTCTTCTCTCTCTCTCTCTCTCTCTCTCTCTCTCTCTCTCTCTCTCTCTTTTGGGTATGCAGTAAAAAACCGCTCTTTCGCATCCATTGTGCACTGTAATGCCTTTAGTGTGATTTGCTGTCGTATTTTTTTTGAGTGAACACATTCTCTCTCTCTCTCTCTCTCTCTCTCTCTCTCTCTCTCTCTCTCTCTCTCTCTCTCTTTTTTTCTTGCAGTAAAAACCGCTCTTTCGCATCCATTGTGCACTGTAATGCCTTTAGTGTGATTTGCTGTCGTATTTTTTTTTTGAGTGAACACATTCTCTCTCTCTCTCTCTCTCTCTCTCTCTCTCTCTCTCTCTCGTATACACACACACACACACACACACATATATATATATATATATATATATATATATATATATATATATATATATATATATATATATATATATATATATATATATATATATATATATATATATATATATATATATATATACATACATACATATATATATATATATATATATTATTCAGGTACAAACACCCATCCAAGTTTATCTTATTTACATTTGTCTTTTCTGTATTACTAAAATCTACTCGTATTTATAATTAAAATACTTTCTCTCTCTCTCTCTCTCTCTCTCTCTCTCTCTGTCTCTCTCTCTCTCTCTCTCTCTCTCTCTCTCTCTCTCTCTCTCTCTCTCTCTCTTTAAAATGTATATTTAGTTGTAAACACTCCTCGTGTTTCACGTGTCTGCATGTCTCTTCTATAATATACTGTCCTTTACTCCCACTTGGAATAGATACAGCCCTCTCTCTCTCTCTCTCTCTCTCTCTCTCTCTCTCTCTCTCTCTCTCTCTCTCTCTCTCTCTCTCTCTCTCTCTCTCTCTTCAGGTTCACTGCGTTTACATGTCCTTTGGATGGTAATTGTATTGTCATTTTTATGGGGCAATTATTTCTTTCTCACTCCCTTCGTATGTACAGTGATGAAACAGTATAGACAATAAGTCTATTTTCTCTCTCTTCCTCTCCTTCACGCGGAAAATCTTTGAACGTATACCTTTTCTAACACATCTTCGATAAGTTGATAAAATTTTCATTATACGGATTTCTTAAACGTGATTTTCATGTATCGTTCAAATACAGATAAGCAGGTGACGCTTTGTAGAGATAAATGTTTTGTCTCATGTTTGACTGCCAGAAATTTTGGATGTAATTTTGTCAAGTGTTTTGTACTTTTATCGTGGATATATTTGGTTTGCAATTGTCTCCACTTTACTTTGGGGAAAATGTATATTGACACTCGCTGCATCTTTCATAGAAGCAGGTAATGGCGATTTTACTCTTCTCTACTTACTTTCTGTTTGTAAATAGAACCTTCAACTGCTCCCAGGAAGGTCTGACAAGTTTCAGCATTGCCATAATTTCAGCTTTGCATTTCAGAATCCGACCTATAAGAATATTTTTTGTGTGTATCTGATAGCCCTTTAAATGTGTTCAGGAACGTGTTGATGTGCTTCTTCCTTACTGTCATGGCTTAAAATTGGTGATCTCATCTATGTAGTCATTTGTTGTAATCAGTCACATATTAGATCATTTTAGAATTTCATAGGTATAATTATTACAAAATCTTTTCGGTGCCTTTGAGCATTGATGAAGGGTTAAACTAAAATGATTAAAAAATCAATCAGTCACAAACGAAACTTATATGTTAGTCACTGGGCTCTTGGACCTCCCTGTGGCCAAACCCTCCATGTCACTCTAATGTTATACAGACCTAATGTTGTTAGTTACAATCTCTTACAAACAACAACATGAGAATAATGTTAAGTCTGACAATTTCTCTGCTGGAGACCAACGTTCCTCTTTTGATTTCCCATGGTTAGCAAATAGTTAAAAATAACATACCGCTCAGTTAATACTGCAGAGTTTACATTTCATGAGTTGGTTAGGTTTTGGGGTTTGGTTTTTTCTTGTTTGTATGTAAATAGAATTATGAAAAAAGCTATGTGCCATTTTTTACGAATATTTTAAAAATGGTGGGCATCGTGACTGGCTACATGTGATTACGTTTTGGGAGATATAGGGATGTAGCATTTTTCGAAAATGGACCTATAGGTTGGACGGTCGCTCTGCCTTTTGGGATCTAGAATAATAAAATCAGACTGGATCTTGTTTGTCCTTCCCCGGATGACAGTAGGGGAGACATGACACGGCCACCCACCCCCTGCAAACCGGTTTGTCCGCCCCCGGGTGGAGGCGGGGTAGGTAGGGGAACGGGAGGGTAGGGGAAACATCTACCCTCCTCCTGCAAACCTGTTTGTCCACCCTGGGTGGGGACGGGGTAGGTAGGGGATCGGGAGGGTAGGGGAAACAGCAGCGCCAGGGTGCAGCGCGCGTTACACACGCCAACAAGCTCGTTTAATAATAAATTCTCTAATGGGGTTCGGAGCATACGTATAATAATTCCCTAAATTTTAAAAACATAAATAAAGTATAGCTTAAGTAGAAGTGTTATTATGTTGTTTGATGCGCCTTTGTAAAAATTCTGTGAGTTTGACTCTGTTCTGATGAGCCTTGTGTGTATGCGTATGAAGCAGCTGATGCTTTAGATGTTTCCTCTACAAGGGCTCCGCCTTTGATTCAGCAGTCAGAGGATGAACATGACTGTGATTAATGTTTGGTTCAACTAGTACGCCTCCTATTAGGCGAATGGGTTATTTGTGAATGAAAATAGGGAATGGTATCCTGTTAATTTGGATAAGGGATTGTTTCATGTTATGGAAGTGGTCGTGACTCGAAAACTAAAACATTTTGGTGTTACTGGAAATCTTTCACTAAGAATTACACTTGATTTATCGAGAGAGAGAGAGAGAGAGAGAGAGAGAGAGAGAGAGAGAGAGAGAGAGAGAGAGAGAGAGAGAGAGACTTAATGTGAATGTTATTTCATAATTAATTGAAGACAGCTTCTTTTAGCTTTGAAATGAAGTCTATTTTCCGATAAGTCTGCAATTTAAGACTTGGGACTTGATTATTCATGCGATAGTTGTATCTGTTTGGTCCTGGTTAATTGATCTCATTCTTAACCAAAGGTATCTTTTATTAGCTCGTGCAGTAGGAGCCGGTTATCTTAGCATACTTGTGCATGATCGTTTATAAAAATCCTAAGCTCTCTCTGGTTCCAGTACTCACACCACTTGAGTTATAATGGCCTCAGCTGCTCCCACTTTTAGCCTTTAGTTTA
The DNA here is from genome assembly GCF_040412425.1 of Macrobrachium rosenbergii. Lineage (NCBI taxonomy): Eukaryota > Metazoa > Arthropoda > Malacostraca > Decapoda > Palaemonidae > Macrobrachium > Macrobrachium rosenbergii. The sequence continues at coordinate 10,125,169 of NC_089790.1, forward strand.
CGTCCATTACCATCTCGTCTTTTTCCTCGCTGTTGTCTAAGTCTCTCCAACTATTACTTCCTAGTGCAATTGTTTATTTTTTTATTCTCTGTCTTGCTGTCCAGCTACTCCAGCACCTCCTTTTCACTGTCTCAAGTTTGAATGTGGCTTAGTGCTGGGCTTTGTAGCCAAAATTATATGATTCATTAATAAGCGTCCTTATTTAATTTTAAGAGATCCTCCTATTGGCATTCATTTGCTCCATCTGTTGGGTCCAATATATTTACTAATTGTAGTTTATCATTTTCTTGAATATATACTCTTTTGCTTCTTCACTGTGTAAACGAAGATGTAGATTTAAGCGGAGTAAAAATTCAGATTCATTCATGTTAAACTATTCGACGATGGTTTATGATCTTATTCATCCAGGCTCGCCTACTATTTTGAATGTAGAGGCCAGAACGTATATTTAGTACAGTACTGTAGCATTTGGATTGATTTTTTAGTTTCATGCATAAATGTAAGCAATTCTTTGGTTGCTGTTGGTACGCGTGAAAAGCCTCTAATGCCACGCCAGGAGAACATAGGCGTTTCCTGTTCTTCTTCCTCATTGAAACAAGAACATATTGCAGGGAGAACCCAAAATCTCACTGCAGATGTGTTAAGAATGAAGGACCAGAATGGAATTTAGATTTTTTTAAAAAGGAAATAGCCTGGAAATAGGTACAACTTGGAAAATTATATGTTCATCTGATTTGTCAATCGGAAATTCTCGATGGCTTCAAATTTCCGTCTACATTAAGACTAAGAAATTTATCGAAAGGACTCTTAATATCCTCTTTACAGAAACATGTTAATATTAGCTTAGTGTTTTCGTTAGACTCTCTCTCTCTCTCTCTCTCTCTCTCTCTCTCTCTCTCTCTCTCTCTCTCTCTCTCTGTCTGGCGTCGTAGCTTGGGCGGTAGCCCGTCTGGCTCACAACTGGGCGACTTCGTTCGAGTCTAGAACCGGACGAGGAGCAACAGATGGTCACTTTTTTTTAAACCCAGTGCGCCTTTGTTGGACCTATGCAATAAATCATATACCTAGGTGTTAGACAACTGTTGAGGGTCTCAGGTAGGGTGTAGGGTAAGAAAAAAGAAAACTAGGCGTGAGTGTTCATTGAAGTCACGATGTATACCATCAGAACGGGAGGACCTCGACGATGTAAACATCACGTCACTGGGGTGAAACCTTGCATCAGATTCTCTCTCTCTCTCTCTCTCTCTCTCTCTCTCTCTCTCTCTCTCTCTCTCTCAAACGGAATGTGCATCTGAAACTCGGATAATCAATGAGAAATGTGATGTAACAGTGGGCTATATGCTGTTTCCTGTGACTCAGATGATATCTCCCGGAATTTAGGTGTGGACAATGGAATGCCAAATATACTGTAGATTGAGTATTGGTATTCAGTCATTAGTTTAGATGAATATATATTTGTGGTGTGTGAACAAGTTACAGACGAAGCATATAGTAATATTGTTAGATAATAATTACTACTTTTTTTTCAAATGTTTTCTTGTAGCGTTTGGAAACAAACCGAAGATTCTCAGACTTCTCAAATCGATTGCCGTCCCCCCCTTGACAGCCACAGACAGTCTGGCGCTTGCCAGAGACTGTTAGTATATCTTTTGCGCATTTTTTCGCCTCTCTCGCTGGGCACCCGAGGCTGCCACCATTTAGGGAGGGAAGTCCATGTTTCCAGAAAACTCTGTGGACCTTATGATGCTGTGCTGGAAATGATCGTCTTACCCCGGGCCATTAGTACCCAACGCCTCTGCGCTATTGTCCGAGAGGGAGCTCTTAAGGGCGCATGATTAGGCTCGACCGTCCGAGGAGGAAAAGTTATGTAGAAAGTTCAAGTCGTATTTTTCTTCCGAGTCGTCTTGTAGGTATTTGAAGTTTCGGGCTAAATTGTCTTTTGCAAAGATTTTGCGAGTTTTTCAGTGGGAATTTAAAACAGGGTCGAAAGTTATAACTTCATTTCCTATTTAATGAGTGTAGTGGGGTATTTAATGAAATGTAACATAAACGTCAGAAACAACGCAGGTTTCTTCTGAAATTCTGACCCTGCCTTGGAACGCTGGATGCAGGAAGGATGAAAGGATGACGACGCACTAAACTTCGAGAGTCATACTTGCTTGATAGCGCCTTTCCTAATTGCTTTCTTTATGGAGAGAACTTAACTTCCCATGAGAAATCGCAGTGATGATGGCCGAAACTTTTGTTAACGTTTCACATCTGGTTGAATTTTGTTTTTCGCTTGTGCGTTCTACCCTCTCTCTCTCTCTCTCTCTCTCTCTCTCTCTCTCTCTCTCTCTCTCTCTCTCTCCTATAACCGACGGAGAGTCTGCCAATGTCTGCAGAGAACAAATGTGACGTAACTTGATTTAGGAACGGGATTGGCCGTGGCGGTGAGCGGGTGGGGGGGTGGTTTCGGGAGGAAAGTTTGGGGTTAAATATGGAGACGAGGAGCATTTTCGGTAATCTTGAAAGCCGTCTATCTCGTGTCGCATAGCTTCCCTTGCAGGGGTTTATGAAGGCGCCTTCCCCTGATTTCTTTTGTTATGGTAATGGCGAAAGGCAAATTTCTTGCGAAAAAAAGCGAATGCAAAGCGCGGTTGCCTTTGCCATGTATGATAATGCGAACCTTTTATTTGCGGGTTTGTGACTCCAGTGAGAAACGTTATTTGCAGTAAATGTCATCCGTGAGAAGAATAAACAAACGGGTCCTAGATTTCCATGTCTTCGTGGGCGTATATGTTGTGTATGTGTGTGTGTGTGTTTGTAATATGCGTGTGTATGTGTTTGTAACAAGCAATGTCTTACCTGTTGTAATACAATACGTCATTATTAGCCTTTATATCTGAATTATGATTGAACCATCATAGAGTTGTTATTCTGTAAGAAACGATCCGAATATGTCCATATTTTTATTCCCCGACCTCGTTTTCTTGTTATTTGATATCTAGTATTTTCTTCAGTCGTCGAGAATATTCTACCCTCTGGTGCACGGTCTTCCGTGACGACGTTGGTTGCTGTCTGCAACTAGTGGAATGCAGAATTGATATCTTTAAAAGATCCAGACGGAAAGATGGTCATAAATTATGATTACGTACGTTCTTATATAAAAATTCAGAACTGATTTATTTCAAAGGTCAAGACGAAAAGCGACAGTCATAACTTTTGATTAGGTTTATGCTTTAGGTCCTTCTAGGTTATAACAAATTTGTAAGTACGTATTGACTATTTTTCGCTTTATTGTAACGTGGTCAGCCATCATTTGCAGGTGTCTTTTTAAAGTTATTGACGTGTCCTTTCCCTCATATTAACATCCTGTCGGGGCTAGTGTCGTCAGGGCACCCTACAAGGTGCGTTGCAGCGTCCCTTCGGTCCCTAGCTGCACTCACTAAAATTTTAGTTATTAGTTTACTTCCATTCCCGCGTCCTTTCTTCCATCTTGCTTCCATTCCAGCTTTCTTTCTTCCACCTTGCTTACCAACCTCTCCAGCTATTGCTTTTTAATGCAACTCTGAAATTTTCTTCCAGTTGTACATTTAGACTCTTGTACTTCAGATTATTTTCTGGTGTCAACCATACTTTGCAACCACTCCGCCTTTTCACTGTCTTAAGACTGAATGGCCGAAAGTTCCGAAGTGCGTGGGTTAATAGCCTGAATATCGTGATTCATTCATTCATTCATTCTCATAGTAATGAATACAAATGACTAATCACTCCACACAAGCTAAGCTTTAACCCTAGCTAGAAAACAGGATGCTACAAGTCAAAGGGCTTGTAGGGAAAGCAGCCTCTTCGCTCAACCCTTTGATATTCCTACCACAACCATTACGTTGGTTTATATAGTATTCCTAAGCCAGCTCCAGGTCTCCCGCAGTCTTACCTAAAGCTGTTTTGTCTTCGTAGAAATGATAAAGTGATAACAGTAATATAGAAAACACTTTGATGTTCAGTGTAAGAAAAAATTAACACTGAGATTCCATAATTTTTGAATTCAGTCCAGTAATATTTCTGGAAAATATCATCCAGATAACGCTCGGATATATGTTTTTAAGGAAGAACTTTTGAAATACTCTAGGTATTCCTTTCCTTTGCAGCTATACCGGTACTGCATCGCCACATTTAGGTTATCCAGGCTTTCCCGGATTTTTGTGTTCACCTACAAAATGGATTCCCTTTCTTTTTCCTCATCTCTTCCCTGTTTTCTTGAAATCCTAGCTTCATTTAGAGGTACTGCAAACTTCCTTAAGGGCGTTGGTGACCTTTTCCAAAGAGGCAACCGTTTCCTGCTTACAGTTCTTTTATAAGAGTTCAATCCTGTCATTTTTCAAGATTTAACTTCATACTTTTTATTTAACGAAATTCTACTTCTGTTACTCACTGATACGAATTTTACTTGGCATTTTGGTTTGGAAATTTCTCGAACTGTTTGTACTTCAATTTCGTTATTTCTACGTACATCGCTACCTTCACGTGTAAAGCTCGGGAATCGGCACTTAAGCTTATATTTCGAGGTCAAACGTTATTCTCTGCAAGAGTACTTTCAGCAGTAACTTACTAGACGATCAAATTCAGTGCGTAACTAGGTTTAGGCCGTTTTTACTAGTTTTGTTTGCCCTTTTTTAGACTAACAAACAACCAGCTGACATATTTACTAATACATATACACATCATGAGTAATGTTCTCATTTTGGTGTGATAAATGCCAAAGAGGTATATAACTGATTTGCTTTGCAAGCTGCCACATTGTAGACATTGTAGAATGCCAGGCGAAAAATGGAAAATAAATCGAAAAGAAGTGAGGAAAATTATGCTGAAATTGGCAAGTGTGGTGTTATTGATGGTCTTCTAGAGCTATCCAGTAAAATTAATGTTATACTTCAGCTGCTGGATGCGGAGTAAACCCCATATGCTTGATGTCAACACATTAGCTGTTCATGTATCTATATATACTGTAGGAACGTCTTTATTACAATGCTATACCCCCACCCCCCACAAAGGCTCTAACACATACCTCTGTTGCTCAGTTTCTCATTTCATGGACAAGTAGATCCTTCAGTTCCAATAACGTCCATTGCCATATATATCTCCAGGCACTTTAAATGTATTTCTCTCTTCCTTCCTCCATAACTTCCAAGTTTTCCCTATGTTGTACTTGTCACCAACCTAGTTTTCCTCTTTTCTCTCCACATGACCAAACTACCCCAAAACACATGCGGTAGCCTATCTTGTCACCTACACAACGACTTTACTTCTTCATTTTTTATCGATATTTCTGTCATTTATGTTTCTTCTGAATCCACACACATACACACACACACACATATAATGCACAGAAGCAGTTTTCATCACAAAAGCTTCAACTTTACTTCCTTTATCCATACTTTAGTTCTGTAAAGGTGTAGTTGGGACAACAATCCCTTTCATTCTTTCCAGCTTGGGCTTCTCTTGTTGATCTTCCTTTTCACATCGTTCGTGTAGACCCCTGCTATTCTTCCTTTCTTCACCTGTCCTGTGACTGCACTTTTCTCTCTTCCCACCATCAGCCATGAATTTTACCCTCAAATACGGTGTTCTGTCATCCATATTAACATTCCTTGAAGCAATATTGTGGTTTCCATTTACCTTTATAACCCTAATCTTGCTCGCATGCACTCTAAAGCTTGTTCTTACAAATAATCACTGGTCTGGAGTCTCATTTCCCAATCTGATTCTACATGTATAACTAGTCCTTGTCTCAGACTAACTTTTACACCAAACCATTCTTCCATATTCGTATTCTAACACTGTGTATATATTATTTAAAAAAAATGCGTTATCTAGCATTACCATTCACTCGGCATTACTCGGCATCTGCGTTGTATCTGTCAGTTCCGTCATGAGCTTTATCTAGGATTATATTCAACGCACAGCTTTCTCCTTTACATTTATCTCTCACACAACTGTTTCATAACAAACACTTGGCTCGCACTCATTCTTTCTTTCCCAAACAAACACTGCTCTTCCCCTGTACATCCTCCTGTTATCTGTTTTACTTTCTGAGCTAATCTTCCCCGGTATGCTCAGTAGTGTTGTGTTCCTATAATTTTTACCAACTCTGTAGCCTTCATTTTTAAACCTGTCTGGTGGTTAATAAATTTTTTGTATGTTGGCTTAGGTAGCCGTCTCATATTGCTTTCTAGTGCTATGTTATGTTAACATGCGCACCCATGATTATGAGATTAGGTTTGTTATTACATCAAATCCTGTTGTTTATAGCATTTGGTATCAGCGTATGCGTTAGACAATTTTTCCTTATTTGACCAAAATGTAAAATCTTTATAGTACCCTTGTAAAGTATTCAGGCTTTTTTGTGACCACCACGTAGTACTGTACATAAGGAAGACATGAACACTTTCACTATTCCAATGTTTTTCCTTTATTTTTGTACTGCCATTAGTACGGAACTCGTGCACGTTCACTTTCAATACCTTTGATAAGTTAGAAGGATATTACCGTAATACTTTACAAGCTACGCGGATGAAACTTAATGTATTTACTGCAATAAAGTCCATATTTAATATAGTTATAATAGACTCAAATGAAAACTTGAAATCATGGAAGATGCATCAGTTTGTCCGGCACCAGCCAGAAAATCCCGCGCGAGAAAGGGATCATCCGTAAACACACCTTTGGAGTTCCCAAACACCTGCCCGCTAACACCTGTTCCGATCGAACACTTGCGCTACCGAAAGACCGAGATCAGTATGGGAGTCCAATACGGGTTTGTGAAGGTGCGTATTCGCTTTTTTTTTTTTTTTTTTTTTTTTTTTTACCAACATTTGGAGGTCCAGGGGCGAATTTTGTTTCTTGGTAGTTTTGAGGGAAAAGACTTGACTGGAGTTCGTAAGAGAGGGTGAATAAGAGACTCTGACGTGGATCTGCGCTACCTAAAATTCCGAAGTACTTGTGTATATTTTTACTTACATGTATGTATGTATGTATATGTATAATATATATATATATATATGTATATATACATTTATTTATATATATATATATATATAATATATATATATATATATCTATATAAATATAAATATATATATATATATATATATATATATATATATATATATATATATATATATATATATATATATATATATATAATACTCAGAAATGGCGTTTTATTTCTAAGTGCTGATTGTCGAGGAGGCTGGGCCGAAGGGTGGCAGACGTCTGCTATATAATTAAGTTATTATGTGGTACTCAACGCTGCTGAATACAGCTGATCTAAAATATGTATGCCTAGTTCGCATAAGCTAAGGAGGATTGAAAGGCTGAAAAATTTATAGATACAAAAGTGGTCTGAAGGTTGTTTGGTCATGTAGAGAGAATGTAGGACGATAGGATGGCGAAAAAAATGTATAATTTGGAGGTGGTGGAAAGGACGAGGCCAAGACGCCGAAGGACCCGGATAGAATGATTACAAGAACGGTTTGGTTTTCATACCCATTAAGGAAGAAGATGGTATATTTTTTATTGGGGTTCGACGTACTGCTCATGAATTCTCTGCGTAGGTATGTAAAGAGGATATTGTAAGCATTCATCATTAATTTAGCTTGGCAGTCACTATTAACCCGTTATGCTCTCTGGACTCAGTTCCTGTTAGCATATAACTGCTCTTTGAAAAAGGTTATATATATTTATACATATGCGTGTATGTGTATATGTATATATGTATATATAAATATGTGTATATATTTATATATTATATATATATATATATATATATATATTATATTATATGATATATATATTATATATATATATATATATATAGTATATATATATATATATATATATATATATATATATATATATATATATATATATGTGTGTGTGTGTGTGTGTGTGTGTGTGTATGTGTGTGTGAGAGAGAGACAAATACTTTGATTTTCCCCTCGTATATTTTATGAGAATAAATAACAGTATAATGATGAAGTTTGAATGTCTCTCTCTCTCTCTCTCTCTCTCTCTCTCTCTCTCTCTCTCTCTCTCTCTCTCTCTCTCTCTCTCTCTCTCTCTGATAGACTTTCCACTGTGTGTATCATAGAAAAGTAAACAGAGCACTAAAGAAGATTTAGAAGAAAGAGAAGAACGAAAAAATTGAAAGCCAGCCCACCCAGTTTGTTTCAATATCACGCGAGACTCTCTCAAGAGTTAAGACCACACTCCTGGAAAATATCTTAGCGGGAGACACATGTTCTAAACAATATTTAAGAAAAGTCGGAAAAAATCATAACTCAAGAAAACACTTTCCCGTTTGAATTTGATCGTCTCGTGTGGATTTCACTTATACTTAGGTGGTCTTTATTGCTAATTATTGATTTAGTCATAAACAGGCATGTGTGTGAGTGTGTATGGGTTTGAATGGTTTCGTGCTTTTGTGGGATATTTCAATTGAATGTAATGGGTTTCACTTTGTTTTATATTTATTTAAAATTTCCGTTCTGCGTGCATTATGGTCTTATATTTCCATCTGACTTTTCACTTGCTGCAAACCATAACTATTCACTGTACCTGTGGGTTCATGTCACTGAGGAGTTTTGGTTTCCTTTCAAAGAATTTGCAATATTATTTAAGGTAGGCATCGCTTTCAGCAGGGAACTGCAGTCCGGAGGTGTGTGTGTGTGTATCTATCTATCTATCCTTCTATCTATCTATCTATATAATATATATATATATATATATATATATATATATATATATATATATATATATATATATATATATATATATATATATATATATATATTATAATCATATTATATATATATGATTCATTTAATCACTTTTTACGTGATGCATTTAAAATAACATTACCACAGGTGAAAAATAAGAGGTCCTGACTGGTTTCGACTTCATTTCCAAGCCATTGACGATGGCTTGGAAATAAAATTGAAACCGGTCAGGACCTGCACCCCGTCTCTTATTTTTCACCTGTGGTATTGTGTGATATACATATATATACATATGTATATATACTTATTATTATGTATATATATCATCATAATAAGAAAAGTTATTGAAGCAACAATAGCTGAGTTGTTTTGTGTCCTTGATTATTTTACTTCACCTTTTACTTTAAAAAGTACCTCGCAGCTGTTATGTGAACTGCACCTATCGTTAAGAAAACCATTCTCTTAGGAATTCAATGGTTCAGTCTTCATTTGTTAGATATTTTTGTTAGTTTACTGTTAGCGAAGGTCACAGTAGATATAGACAGAAAGTTTTAACTGGTCGGTGATTTATTTGATGTAAAATAGGTAATTCGTGACAGTAAGATGTCATCTCCATATTTGGACTTGCCCCAGTGAGTTGTGTGGAGCGTATTTTCAAAAGAAAATAACCTTTCCTAAGTTTTTTTTTTTTTTCTTTTAATTTAGACTCCTTTGCGCCATCGTGGCTTATAATTTTGAGAAGAAAATGTGTCATTTCCGTGGAGACGTCGGACCCCCAGATGTTAATTTCAGATATATAACACTCGTACAGGGAAACGGAAGTTGTATTTGACAGGGATTCTGCTTTCATCGGAATTGCTGATGATTACCTCACTCGCTTTTAGTAGGATGTATCTTGTAGTAGGCTCCCCCCCCCTCCCCACCACTTCACACTTAACCAAGAAGCCCATTGAATAAACTAGCAGTTAAAGACAGGGCAACAAAACACAACGAAAGGGAAGATGCAATGCATTGCTACCCTGAAATAATTCCCTTTGTATTTTACTTACACTTTTATGCATTTTTTTGATTTATTTCTTAATTTTTTTTGTAATAACTGATCTCTTCTTTCTGTTTTCCTATTACCCTCAGTTATTCCTTTCTAATGAACACCACATTCTTTAGAAGCTTGAATTTCAAGTCAGTGGCCCTGTGGGTTTGTTCCATATGTGTAGGGTTCATTTTCTGAATAATAATAATAATACTAGATTGTAAATGCATGTTTTATAACTTTCCAGGTCCAGATTTACGCGAAAGAACAAACAATAAATAGCTATGCTACATTTTGTTGATATAAACCTCAGTAAACTGAAAATCTCCAAGTCACAGTTACACGTTTGAAAAAAAAAATAGTAATTGAAAATGACGAAGTGGAGGTGTGATTATGAGGATATTAAAGCAGTGATGAAAACGCTCTCATTATTAGATGTTTTCGTGACACCTAATGAGCTGCGAACATCAAAGAGTTCGAATTGAATCTTATCTCTTCTTGATTAAGGAAAGCATACTAGTTTTTTAATATGACTAGTCTCTTGCTTTCGCATTTTTAATAATTTTTTCCAGGCGGGGGATTTGAAGGGTTGGCAAATCACTTACATGAAAATGTAAATTCAAACGTATTTTGGGAAAGATATATCTGAGATAACTGAATCCAATACAGGCGCGATTTGAATAGATCTGATAACAGTGAATTGGAACTAGAAATTGAAAGATGGGTCTTCGAGTGTTCTAAGCTGCAGAGGTGCTTGCTAGCACGATTTGCAAGCACAACATCTATTCAGCAGTGTAAGGGAAAGAAGCAAGTTTTATGAAGCGAACACATATCCTGATAAACTCGATTCCGAGTCGGAATCCACTGATTCACGTACGTTAGGGGATTTACTCAGATCTGGAGAAGTATTATGCTAAATTCTCATGGATAAAACGTACCCACTTGCTGTAGTGGCTACATACATTTTGTCCATTGGACGCTTGTCATATCCGGATATTGGGTAGTTTGTATAATGGGTTTATTGTGTACATTTTGTCGTCCACTGTCTTCATGTGTATTGGATATATCTGTTTTCCCAGTGGGTAATTTTGTCCATTGTATTTGTATTTTTTCCCACTGGGTACTTTTGTCCATTTGTCCATTAGATATATCTTTTTTCCCAGTATGTAACTTTGTCCATTGAATATATTTTTTTCCCGCTGGGTAATTGTGTCCATTAGATATATATATTTTTCCCAGTGGTTAGTTGTGTCCATTGAATCTATATTTTTTCCCATTGGGTACTTTTGTCCGTTGGATATATCTTTTTACCCACTGGGTACGTTTGTTCATTGAATATATTTTTTTCCCATGGGTACTTTTGTCCGTTAGATATATCGTTTTTTCTTATTGGGTACTTTTGTCCATTGGAGGTATCTACTTTGCTACGATTTGCGAATTTGTGTCATTGCACTGTATGCCTCGATCAGTGCCTCCCAACAGTCCTTCAGGTCTTGAAAAGCTTTGAGAGATGTGATTAGGGTAGTTAGCGACATTCAAGTTGGTCTTTGGTATCTAAATTGAACTGGGGTCAGGACTGCAACGTCAGTTGTTCTTGTAAGCCTTATGTCAATAACATGAAGGGAAATATCTGCCATATGCCATTGTGGTTATCGGCAAAAAGTTTTTCGTTTATTTGAATTCGTTGGAAAGTAATTTCCAATACTTTTGTGCTGTTTGTAATTTTTCATGCTTTGTTGAGAATTTATTATTTATATGTTTACATCTCAATCTGTTGATTGTAAGTTTAAATCCTCAAACGGCCTGCTATGGAAGGAATAGTCAGTGACGGAAAAATTTAGACCACTATAATCCAGTAATAAAAATAACAAGACCTAGAAGAATTGGAAATGATGGAAGCACGATGCACCGTTCATGGTTTGTATATACTCGGATACATTTGTTAACAGACTATTCAAACAACAGCTGCCCTGATCTATCACACTGGCTCATCCTTCCGATTTCGATAGCCAGGACTCCTAATATCTCTTAACGTCCGGAGTGCAGTCATCCACTGTGTATTTTTACCAGCTTCGGAGATGATTGCTGAGTTAACGGCAGAAAAATTGAGAAGGCTAGTGTGTTTTGATAATGGAAGGGATTTTTGTTTTTCATTGTGCATGCCTGGAGGTGTGGCTTTGAGCGGTATTATGTTTATGTTTGCGATTGCTACTGAATTATTCAGCATTCCACCTTGCGATGAGCATCTTGAGGGACGCCCATGCCTAATCATATTGTGAAGCAGAACAGGTCCCGTTTCAGTATTTCTCTTACGGTGTTGACCCTCTGTATTGTCATGTGTCCATAGCGTTGACACCTACAGTAGGTAGGGTTGGGAAAAAGGGGAGCAATGGCCAATGAAATCATGGGGTTCACTGATAGATTCATTATTTTGATAGATTCATTAAACATGATAGATTCATTATCTTTAATGATAGGGTTCACTGATAGATTCATTATCTGCCTTCACATTCACTGATAGATTCATTATCTGCCTTCACATTCACTGATAGATTCATGATCTGCCTTCACATTCACTGGTAGATTCATTATCTGCCTTCACATTCACTGATAGATTCATTATCTGCCTTCACATTCACTGATAGATTCATTATCTGCCTTCACATTCACTGATAGAATCACATTCCTTTCAACATCAGTGAAAATTGATTCTTAGCAATGATAATAGATTTTAGAAAGATATAGTTTTTAATAAACATCTGTTTAGCCATGCAAATTGTTTTGTAAGTGGTTACAAATTGAGTCTTGATTCTTAAAAGTCACCAAAGTTTATGTAAGGTGGTTGGATGGAAAACTCACACTACTGACGAGGTGACAATAAAACTCAGTGAATGAATAAGCAGTATCAAGAAGGAAATGTGAGGATTTTCACAAAACAGATTGAAAATAAATTGAACCAGTTATCATGAGGTAGAAAATCAAGCACTGATGAAATAACGAACTCGTAAATTCGTGCCTGCTTTTTCCTCTCCGTAGCAGAAATGTTTCTTAAGAAAAATCTTTCGCTGGTTTAGCAGTAAAAAATGTTATGTAGATTATGCCCCTTTCTCCTTATAGAGGGTTAAGTGCCAGGTGCTTTAACCCCCCCCCCCTCCCGATTTTCCGCAAGTACTTATGGGGTGAGATCGCTAACCCCTCCCCTTGCACCAATAAGGTTCATGTGTATGCCATGTATGGCACTGACTCTCACACACAAATGTTTATATTAGTTGAATGTTATACTCAAAACACAAGCACTAATATGAACACACACCAATGACATACACATGCACTCTCATAAACATGAACCCGTGTTTGCTTGCGGGGCTTGTTTTTTTTTTTCGCGGCAACTTGACGCCAGATAAAATTAGATTTATTGCTCCAAGCAAAACTGGGATAAAAGCGGACAGAGAGAAACCTGCCCTTTACAAATGTGGAAGGTCACATCGGATGTTGTTAAAAGAGAAGAGTGTTTCTCATCCAAGAGACGCGATTTGGCTAACAACGTGTTCTCCGGTTACCTTCCGCGTTTGCCGTCCTTAAGCCCTCACTCGAGGAAATCCCCTTCCGAATGAGATTCATTTCATAGTAAACGAAGCCCCTAAGAGGCAGAATCAATAAGAGAATTTTCCGGAGGAAATTGTTAAGGCGACTCTAATGTTTCCTTCGACAACACAGATCCTTTGGCAGAGTGGTTGACTCAGTGCATTCAGCTTAATTAACAGGAGCTATCTGTTACAGGGAGATTGATGAGGTACGAAATTTGTGGTGTATGAAGAAAATATACTTTTTTTTTTTATTCACGTCCAAGGTTTTAAATCATTTTAGATTTTGTTACTCTGATTGCTCTACGTTTCTCTTATGAACATCTGTAAAAACAAAATAAAACAGCCACTAGGAAATCATATTAGGCTCAAGTTGCTACAAATGACTCACTCCCGTGCAAAAATAAATATGAACCGACGATTGTATTAGTTGATTACATTTCTCTTTTGAGTTTAATATATGAAAAAGAGTGCCCTTGTGATCTTCGTTCCTTCAGTTGCTGATTCATTGATTGGAATTTTGCGTCAGTGCTCCATCAGAAATGCTGTTTGTGAATGCCTAAGAAACATATGTCTTGTTTGTGTTATATTGAGGGTGTGTTATATTGAGGGCATTTCATGTTAAAAAAGAGTCGCCTCGTCCATCCCTTGTGTTCTTGATACTTTTCCCCTCATAGCCTCTAAAGGCTTGCTTTATATATTGGTAAATTATATTCCATCCTTCTGATCGGTTTTCTGAACTTCTGTCTTCCCAGAGCTCTACTGTTAGGCACAGTTTAAGTTGCACAAGTACTGCTCTTGTTACCGTTAAATGTTTTCTTTTGAGAACGCAAATTAATTGATCTCTTAAAATTCCTTCATTATCCATGTTAGTTAACATGTATATGTCCATCGTCCTTGGTTGAATTACATTTAAAACATTAACTTTGTTGACATAGAGTGCATAGTCTTTCTTCTTGCAGACTTTCAGCTTTCACCAGTTAGGGCAGCTATTCTAGTTTATCCTGTCTGACTACAATGAGTGGTCTCCGGAGGGTGCACTGTAGGCATTACTTAAGGTTCTTTGCAGTGTGCCGTGGGCCCCTAGCTGCAACCCTTTTCGTCCGTGTTTTACTGTACCCACTTTCATATTCTCTTTCTTCCATCTTACTTCCCACCCTCTCCTAACAATTGATTCATAGTGCAACTGCGAGGTTTTCCTCCTGTTACACCATTCAAACCCTTTTCTCTCAATTTCTGTTTCAGTGCTGAATGACCCCATAGATCCAGTGCTTGGTCTTTGGCCTAATTTCTATATTCAGTTCAATTCATACAATGAGTGGTGCTTCACTTGGAAGTACAAACATTTTTTTTTACACTGACAGGGGATTTTCCAGTTTTCTTAATTTTTGTAACTTTCCGCTTGCGAACACTTTTTCATGCAGTAATGCAGGGATCGTGTGCACAGGTCCTAAACGCACGTAGGTCCTAAGATTGACCATCCATATTATGGATTCGCAGTAATTTCAACATATCTGGGTGTGATTTTTGGCCTGCTGAGTAAATAACAGTCGCGCAGCATTCCCTTTGTCACACTTAATTGCTTTATCGGAAGCAGTAATTCCCAGATCGGTCTGTTTGGCAATAGCTTCTTCCCTCTTACTAAGGGAACCACACTCATTCCTTCATGAGGATGGTCTACCACTTCCTTTGGCATCAGATTACAGTTTTTTCCTCATTTATCTTGAATTTTCTTACTTTTAAGCCTGGGCTTGAAGTCATTTACTTGCTAATCTCATCGGAAGAACACAATGCGAAGTATTTTTGAGAGACTTTGCTCCCATAGTACCATTAGGGTTTGGATTCAAGAAGTATTGCCTGAATTCCCACCTTGGGAAATAGTCAGGAAAGTGAACGTAATATGATGGGGCTAGTTCTTTCAAAGTCAACCTGCAACTGCTGATTCACTGTAAAAAACAGAATTTTGGTTATTAGGAGTTTACGGATAAGTTAATTGTATTGGGTTCTGCCCGAGTTGAAAGAGTATGAGAGAGAAGCTGGAAAAGTTTTAGGCTTAGAGGAAGTTCTTCTCAGACTTCATTAAGAAACTTACCACCTTGAAACTGTCAGAATCAGAACTACTCCTACCATCTGCTACGTCACATTAAAGGTAAACTGTCCAGTTCAGTAACTGACGGCAGTTTTTTTCTTCTTCTTTTTTAGACAAACCTCGCGCTCACTTTTGGTTCTCGTTTGAACGGAAATTTGTAACTGGAAAGGATTAACACACGATGGTTTTTGTGAGTGAATTTTATTAGGAAAGGATGGAAAACCTCGGAAGAAAGACCATTACTATTTCAGAGAATTTATTATCAACGTTGATTAAAGTAATACAGTAGATGCAAGTATGTAACCTGATTACCCACCCAATATTTGACTAGAGTATAAATTCATTTTATATTGTCACTATATATACTATGGATATCTATATATATATTACACACAGGAACACATTCACACATATATATATACACACACATACACACACATATACACATACACACATATATACATATATATATATATATATATATATATGTATATATTATGCGTGATTCATTTGCGTGATTAACACATCATTATTCTTCTTAATTTCTCCTTTTCCTTTCTGCGAGAAGCGCAGTCCGAGTAAACTTCTTTAACTCCGTGTGGGTTCTTAACGGTTGACTCTCGACTAGATTAAAACGTATGCAAATTAGCCATATTTTAAACCGAGGTTTCTCGAGATTCAAGGCAATTTGTAAAACTCGTAGCGCGGGGCGCCTTGTACCTAAGTAGGGTGGAATTTCTAAGGAGGCTTTGAATTATTCATTTAACTGGTAACGTCTGTGCAAGAGCTAAATATTGGCCGTATAGAGAGGCTGTGGTTTTTGTCTGTGAAATAGCGCGAGAAAGAGATTATTTTTGTGTGGATTTTAACAGGTCGTTCTCCATAGGGGGGATAGTGTCATTGGTGCACCTCATGGGCTGCACTGTATTCATTACTAAAGGTTTTTTGCAGCGTCCCTTCTGCCCCTACCTACAACCCCTTTCATTCCTTTTACTATACCTCCATTCATATTATCTTTCTTCCATTTTGCTATCCACCTTCTCCTAACAAATATTTCATAGTACAACTGCGAGGTTTTCCTCCTGTTACAACTTTCAAACTTACCTCCTTTCAGTTTCCTTTCCAGCGCTGAATAACCTCATAGGTCCCAGTGCTTGGCCTTTGGCCTAAACTCTATATTCCTTCCTTCAACAGATCGTTTTACAAAATGTTTATTGACAATGGAAATATTTCTGTTATGGAGGTTTGTGAGAGAGTTCTGAGTTTTTGATGGTATACTAACCCACTAAAATGTATTTTGCTGTATTTTCAAACATAAGACCAGCAAGACTTTAGACATATAAAGTTAATTAACGTTGAAATTGAAGGAACGTCAAAGAAATCAGTTCATTTACGTTCTCAAAAGAAGTAGTATCTTGCAAGGTTTGTTATGTTCTTTGTACAGTAGATGCAGGGAGACCAATCCAAAGCTTAGTAGTAGAGGGAAACAAGGTTGCTGAATGGAGGACGTAAGATTTCCAAAGAGAAATTAGAAAATTAGGAATTGTAGTATTGTTAATGAATTAATTTTGGAACTTGGGTGCATTGAAAGATGTTGTTGTAACATGCTTAGATTATATACACGCATACACACATGTATAAAATAAATTTATATATGATATATATACAATATATATATATTGAATATTCCATATATTAATGAATTTAATACATACACACACATATATGTGTGTATGTGCGTGTATATAATATGTTACAACAAGATTTATATAAATGTTCCAAAATTAATATTTATATACATTTCTTTATATATATATATATATATATATATATATATATATATATATATATATATATATATATATATATATATATATATAGAAAGAGAGAAATGGGTGCCGGGGGACATGGGGTTGGAGAATGGAAACACCCCTTGAGTTGATGGGATTGTAATTGAACTGTTGTGGCACGGATGGTGTAGACATGAAAGATTGTTCTTGTAGATCAAGTTTTTGTTATGAAACATTTACGTGAGAAGTATAAATATTAAGAGAAAAAGCTGTGAATAGTATATATGGTCTTAGAAAAACATATGGCAGAATTGACAGACAGGCAGTGTGGAGAGTGTTCATCTACGGTTCAGCAGTGAAAGGATAAAAAAATATTATGGCAGTGACTATTCTTTGGTTTTCATTGGAGCAACCCCTACGCCCTTTAGATGAAACATCTTACCGGATGTATATATATATAGTATATATGTATATATAATGTATATATATATATGTGTGTATGTATAAATATATATATATATATATATAAATTATATAATATATATAATATATATATGTGTGTATGTATAAATTATATATATATACATAATTTATATATATAATTTATATATATATACACATATATGTATGTTTATATATATATATATATATATATATATATTATATATATGTGTGTGTATGTGTGTGTGTGTGTGTGTGTGTGTGTATATGTGTACACCTCTTTTGAACGAAGAACGAAGTAGTACAATTTTAGTATTTTAGTGTAGCCCATCTCTCAGCAAGAAAGTGATAAGAAAATACAGAATAAAAGAAAGAAATTGTTCCTAAGAGTTTCGTCCTTCAAAGGACCATCTCAAGGCGATTTACTGTTGCAATTAACTACCAAGACGCAGTCAAAAGAGTCGGTTGGAAAGAATGCTTAAAAGGGGTTTTGGGGGGGGGAAGTTAATAAATACAACAATAGGTATTGTAAGCTTTATACGGAAGTAAGAGCATCAGGTCAAATACGTTCAGAGTGACCGACGGCCACTTTCATAGAAATTACTGTTGGTCACTTTCATAGAAATTACTGTTGGTCTTTTCCATAGAAATTCTTGTCCGTTAGTTTCATATTAGAAAATGCCAATTAAAGAGGAAAGCAAAATCAGCTCATGCTATTGAAAAGTAACAAACAAAACGAACATAATTTGCATATTTACGTAAATACAAGCGGGTACGTCATATTTAAAACCAGATTTACCCCGCACGTTTTTAAGTTTCATTATAAGTTGAATAAATCTTTAAACATGCCTAGTACTTTCCTTTTATATACAGCACGTTTGTAAGCGTGTTTGTATTTTGGATTGTGTGTGTGTGTGTGTGTGTTTTTTTTTTCTATTTCACTCTTTGTATAGACACCTGAAGTCTCACACAGATCTCAGCTGTGTACCATCGTTAATTTTTAAATATATTTTGCTTTATGCCTGTAGGCCTGTGTTTTCGGTTGAAATTCGTTTTGTATATGTGGTAAGTTTTTCTGCTGGTTAAAAATCTTGACTTCAATTTGGATGTAACTTGGTACCATATTGTAACATTTTCTATCTTTTGACGAATTTCGTTGGTGGACAAACTTTTAAGCATATTCTTTATTTGAATTTATTTACGCATTTTGTTCTTATATAAGGTATGTATATGACTAAAAGAGAGTTGTTAAGACGTCATCTCTTAGTGTAATGCGGAAAGTGTATAAAGGCTTTTTACCCCCGTTCTAGCATAGATTTGATAAACAATCCCTTACTGCCCCTTTCCACAAGGTTGAGAACCCACTAGCGTGAGAAATCATCGTCCGAAGCGTGTTTGATGAGAACGGTGATTTCTCAAAACGAAGTTTTAATTATGGTACCAAATTTTGATTCAATTGAGTCAACTTTCAAGCAACTTCCGATAACTTTGTTGTATTGCGTTGTCGGTTATTCTGAAACTTTTTTTTTTCTTTTTTCTTTTAATGCCTTCAATTTGTTCCCCGGGCAAAAGGGGAAAATTTAGATTGGGTATGAGGAGATTCAGTTGTTTAATGGAAGAGTAATATTATTGTTTGTCCTTTCTTAGATCTCTTGGCTGTACAGCTCTTCGCATTTCTAAAAACCAGCTTATTCGTCTCTTCATCATAATTTTTTATCATAATTCTTTGCTCTAGCCAGTAGAGGATGAGTATATTGAATATTGCCATCACGACCGAGGTATGTGCAATGCTCCTGTAGTTACCACATGCAATCAAATCGCCTTTTTTTAGGTGTCTTTGCTTTGACTTCCAGTTCCCAGTTATCAGACTTGGTTCCCACGTGCCCTGTATAACAGTCAAGTTGATATTCAAGATTCCATTTCGTTTTCAGCTAAAATTATCCGTGCAGCGATTCCATCTAGCCCGATGTTTTCCATCTAATTTTCTTTATTACGGGTTCCACTTAATATTATGTTCAGGTCTTCCTCAGCTTCTGGTAGATCAGTGGGATTGACTCCCTCCTATCTCTTATTCCTGACCTCAGGTTCCTTCCTGAAACCTGGAAGATTAAAACTTAATGTAGCCAACCAGTCTTGGTGGGAAAACATACACACACACACACTTATGCACACCCATATGATGTATATTTTATATATATATATATATATATATATATATATATATATATATATATATATATATATATATATATATATATATATATATATACACATACAATATATATGTGTGTGTGGGTACGGCACACACGGACACATAACACATAAAGTATATAGTGCTAAATACAGTGCTTGTGAAAAAGAGCGTATCATCAACTTCAGCCATTTATTTTCTAAAAGTAACAACGAAGCAGTTCTGTAGAAGAACACGGATTTGTTAATGTATTACGGTGAATGTTTAATATTGCTTGGAAGAGGAAATGTCGAAAAAAAAGGCTCTTGTCGTTCTTTTTGTCATTTTTTCATGCACATTTTTGAAGTCAGAATTTCCAGTTAGGAAACTAAAGCTTTTGATGACGGTACACCCTGTAAGAACCTATTAAATTACGTTTGATAACTACTCCGACCTAAGCATGTCGTGCTTCATTATACCGAGATAAGGTATAGCTCCTTGGTCCGCCTTCTATGTCTCCCGTAAATGCACCAAACCTCTTTATATATTTTTGTAAAACTCAGTTTCAGCTGGACATCCATGCTTTCAAAGTTAAGGGCTTGATGACTTTGTGGAAAGGTAATTCCTCCTTTCCTACCTTGAATAGGTCTGGTTGACTTCTGTCCAGAAGATGAAATTTTATTGTCTGTAGAGGTAAATTCCACTCCATTGACTGTTTTTTTTTTTAATGGGTGAATACATGGAGCTAGGTTTGGTGTTTGGACAGTTTTGGGCATTGCTTGCAATGAAAGTCGAGGCACAATAAAAGGAAAGAGCTGTGTATGATTAATATACAATATATACGCGCCGAACTATCCTGAAACTTGGGACAGGTCTTAGATGCTTGTTGCGAGTGGCGTTGAGTTCCAAAGCTCGCAACAGATCTTAGATGCTTGTTGCGAGTGGCGTTGAGTCCCAAAGCTCGCAACAGATCTTGGATGCTTGTTGCGAGTGGCGTTGGGTCCCAAAACTTGCAACAGATCTTAGATGCTTGTTGAGAATGGCGTTGGGTCCCAAAACTTGCAACAGATCTTAGATGCTTGTTGAGAATGGCGTTGGGTCCCAAAACTCTCAATAGATCATAGATGCTTGTTGCGAGTGGCATTGGGTGCCAAAACTCGCAACAGATCTTAGCTGCTTGTTGCGAGTGGCATTGGGTCCCAAAACCTGCAACAGAGCTTAGATGCCTGTTGCGAGTGTCATGGGGTCCCAAGAAGACCCGAAGAACGAACGAACTTGAGAGAGATACCAGCAGTACCGTAACAGAGCAACAAATTCAGTTTATAAAACCATTTCTGGACGTGCCTCATTAGCGGTTCTGAATGAGCCCAGTTCGTGGCCGAAAAGGACGCGCAGCTTCATCTGTTTCAGTTGTGCCTAACTCGATTAGTCAAAGTTTTAAAGGCACCAGGCTCATGGGAATTAGGTCAGTCGGTTCCCATTCCAGGATTGCCTAATGCTCGTTCGCCATTCTCTTATGAATCGTTATGATGTCATTATGCAGTGTTTAATCGTATTTCCGTTGTGTTGTGTGGTCTTAGGGAAGTTTTTTCAGTGTTGACTCGTCTAATTGAAGTCGTTACTGAGATGTTTTGTGTGTCTTGCAACGGTATAGGTCTGGGTTACTCGGCTGGATAAGCTTTTATAGTTTTTTTATACATTCTAATTAGTTTTATGGTTTTCATTTTTATAAATGTGGGGAAATTTGTTTATATGGTTGTAATGGTATTCCTTTTAAATTTTTTTTTATTAAAAAAGTTATATGAATAGTATTTTATTTGAGTGTCGTATTTCCTTTTCTGACCTATGTCCTATTAGTAGTTATATTATTATGCACCTTTATAAAGTTGATTTCTCAATTTGCTGGTGTCATGTTAGGGCGTCTTTATTTACACTAAAACATCCTCGTGTTTTGGAAGGTGTCTGAACTGAAGAAAAAGTTTTGCTAATTTTTTATTTTTGATAAAGAAGGTTTGGAAGTTTTTTGAGACCAAGGACATGAATAGAAAAGTGGAAGGAAGTGTAGGAACCATTCAGTAATACAAAAAGCATATCAGAAATTCCCACAGGGAAATCCTTAGACATTAGGATTTTGAATGGGGAAGTGGTTACAAAACTTGGTCTACGGGGCAGAAAAGGTTACCCTGTATTGCATTTTCCTCCAAGTAATCAATGGGTAAAGTGTGCAGTGTACCTTGGTAGGCCGCAGCTTCAATGCCTCGTAAAGACTGGTCTGTCAAAAGGTCAAGTGCCTCCCCCGAAAAAGAATGCGCGCTTGTGGACGTGTAAGGCGTTCTGAAGAAGATTTCAGATTTATCCCTGGAAAACTCCTTAGGGGGTTAGTACCGTCAGTACACCTCGCGGTGTAATGTGGGTATTACTTGAGGTTCTTTGCAGCGTCCTTTTGGCCCCTAGCTGCAACTCCTTTCATTCTTTTTCTTGTATCTCCGTTCATATTCTTTTTCTAACATCTTACTCTCCACCCTTTCCTAACAGTTATTTCATAGTGCAACTGCGAGGTTTTCCTCATGTTACACCTTGAAAACCTACCTATACTCTCAATTTCCTTTCCAGCGCCGAGTGACCTCATAGGTCCCAGCGCTTGGTCCTTGGCCAGAATTTTATATTCTTGTCCCTGGAAAAGCTGCAGCTACCTCGCTCCTGAGGTACATCCACCTAAAGGGGACTGGATAGCATGCATGGCAACTACCGGTCTCCAGTTATCTCGCCCAAGAATGCTCGCCGAAGGCCTTCTGTTATGTCAGAAGGGTTAGAAGAGGGACGATAACGTAAATCCGATCTTGCCGAGGCTGTCGAGTTGCGCACTCACTATGGTTACTGATGTTTGTTGGAGCCATTCATTAATTCATATTTATATGCATGCATAAAATGTATGCATATTATAATGTTCAGCTATTCTTATTAAAATATTTGGTTAGAATTATATTTTTGTTTTGAAGTAACTTTTTAGACTAAATGTAGTAGTACTCTTATAGTTTATTATCTTCAGTTTTTGTATGTATTTTCGACGTCGATAGCCACCGCTCTTGCGCGTGCTAAATTTGTTAAATAGGGGCCAAATGTTAAATGTTTTGGGACATGGAAACCCCTGCAAATTTTAGTCTGTGCCATGGAAAATATGGCACCTTTTCTCATTATTTTGTTATTTACGTGGATCATTATTATTCGGCCTTGCCTTTGGCACTAATCATATTAATGCTGTATAGGCAATAATTTTAAGGTTAAATGATTTACAGAGCTAATAATATCAAGGTTTTATTACCAGTTTTAGTTAAAAATAATGGTTCTGTATATCTTATGACTGATACGTTTTTTTTTTATTTCATCAGGGCGATGAATTTGATTGTGTTTATTCATATTTATTTGAATGCATGACTACGTTGTAGCCTTCGATAATGAAATTTTGATATGGATATCATGCTTGAAGAAATGCTTTCTTTTCCTTCTGTATTTCAGTTTGAAATGCTTTTACTTGGGGCATCTCTCACTAGTTTATATATATATATATATATATATATATATATATATATATATATATATATATATATATATATATATATATATATATATATATATATATATATATATATATATATATATGAATGAACATACGCATAAATGTGGCAGTATAATCTCACTAATATAACTTTTTTTTTTAATATTACATACCTGGCTTTTATTTAATGGGCAGAAATGCCGAATTGGCCGCTTCTCTGGCTCTTTTAGAAACTTGCAAATATCTGTTTGTTGAGAAGTGAAAATATAAAAATGCATGAAAATATTTTTTCGGGATCGTAATCTAGTTTTCCATAGTTTGGACTTGCCAATAGGTACGTGTGTACTGAGACTGATATAAAAAATGAAGAGTTCATAAATTTATGCCTTTTTACATTTGCTGTTAGATTGGGATTACAGTACTGCTACCTGTGCTGCTAATCCTGGTAATTTGGTGAGTTATTGTCATTCTTTTTTTGTAAGGAGAGGCCGGTGGGAGGGGCAGACCAAGAATTCTTATCTAGCCCATATCCGAAGGAAACGAGATAGGGGGAAAAAGTTTATCTAACCCCGGAGGAAGTAATAGACCTGGGATGCTATACGTGATAGGGAACACTAAAGAAGGAAGAGAATTCCGAAGGTTTCCTGTGGAGAGGGATAGTCAGCGAACCGTACAATCCACTGTGCTAATATTTTTGTGGAGACTGACCCTTGTAGAAACAGAGGGGAAAAAGTTAGTGCGGACAAGACAAGGAAAAAATTATAATCTTCACCATGGCTGGAATTTCGGTAGATGGTGCGTGGCATTCGTCATTTACTTCTGTACAATTACCTCTTGTGAAATGGAAGGTGAAAGAAATATGTGATTCAGTGTTCAATAAGAAGACAAAAATAATTTCAACGGCAGTGAAAGTGGCTCCCGGGCCACAGTGCCAGGCAAAAGCAGAAGGCTGACCAAAATGAGTTTTGTTTTCTCCTGTTGGGCCCTAATCGAGTTAGTGCCCAATTCAATCGTCATAATTGATATCACGTGACTGAAATGAGTGGTGTGCGTTATATGCTTAAGTGCCAAGTTTAATCTGAAAAGGAGAACATAACGAAATCTGCAGCTGAGGTGCCAACGACGAATTAATATCCAATAGTTCGCCTGGATCGAGACGATTTACGATTGAAGCTGGGGACTAGTCACGTCAATATGGAATGTTTCCACCCTCTCGTCACGTGGAAATGGGTATTTTGGAACTGCAGGGCGAAATAAAGTCGAAAAACATGACAGAAAGCGAGAAGCTTCAAAGAAAACGGTCGCCGAAGCGGCACTGAATCGATCGTGGCCCGGGAGGTCCCGCCATATTGTGGTGCGAGTGAGGAATATCTGTGCATTACTTCAGTGTGAGAGTGTGGGGTAGGTGTCGGCGGTACCGGCTGCTGCAAAACTGCTCTTTCGGATGTATACTGTCTCTCTTTTAGCCTCTGGACGGTGAAACTTAAGTCCTTTTGTCGTGTGGAAAGTGAATGTGTAAAAAGGAAGGATCTCCTCTTCTAGTGAGAACTGCACATTAGCTCTCCCGGAGTTAATAACCAGGTAAGATTTTGACCCTTCCCTGCACTTTCGATACCTCTGTCTCGTTCCAGCATTTCCCCCTCTTTCATGGAAAACCATTGGATTAGCAGAATGGCACATTTTCGGACGAAACGGGCCGTGGTTTGACGAGTCATTGCTTAAGCACTGCAAACATTGCCGTAATTACTGCTACGGGTGTGAATTAAAGCTTATGTAACCTTCTTCTAGTAGGCTAGCAGGAATTGTACACAGTTTATTTGCAGAGTTAGCAAGAGTATTGAGTGTATGTGCTGGCAGAGCGGTGTGTGTGTGTGTGAGTGTGAGTGTGAGTGTGAGTGTGTGTGTGCGCGCTTGTTTTTTGTAGCCCTGAAACTTACACGCATCTATCAGCACTACTTCCCCTGATAATATGATTGCTGCGCATTGTGGATACTTAGTTTGAGCTCATTTCTCCACTCGTCGTCGTCTGTCCCCGATCCCCGGTTGTTTACATCTTGGGATGATGGCATGCTTAGCACTGGTTGTTGGATAAACTGTGACTTTCGATGGGGTCTCCTTTTCCGAGTGATGTAATCGAAATGGGAGCTCTTGTGTAAGGCTGGCTACGTTCGCCGGCCGTGAAATAGTACATTCATCAGGATATCGAACACTAAAAGTGTTAGGTTCTGTCATGTGGTTATTTATTACTTGTTAAGATTTATTTTAACAAAATAGAACTTACAAATTCCGTTTGATGAGTTGGAGAAGACCCCTGGTTTTTCCGTTGATTTTCTTCAAAAGAAAGTGTCTATTGCTCGTATTTTGATGAAAGAAAGTATTTGTTTAATGTATAATTCTGATGTTGAGAAATTCTTTTGTGGATGGTAGGTTTGAGCTTTGAGAGAATAGATTTATTTATTTTTTTTTAACAAACCCCGCCCTCTGCCACTTCTTCACGTTACAGAAATAAATAAAATGGAAAACTGTGATGGAGAGAGGGAAGTCGACGTATAAAATATATCATGGGTGTGATCCTCAAAGCCTATTAGAGCCGCAGAGGAGGGTGAAATAAAAGTATCGACTTCTGATTCATTGTATCGTCCCCACAAACGAAGCAGGAGACTTAGTTGAATTAAAGATTAGTCGGGGGCAAAAGTTCTCTAAGATTGATTCTGCCGCAACCGGTTTCAACTCGGCGCACGGATCGAAATTTCTAAAGAGCTCGGGAACTTTTTATTATCTTTATTTTGACAATTTAGTTAATTTGAATGATAATTAATGCGGTAATTATATATATATATATATTATATATATATATTTATATATTTGTATGTATGTGTATATACACATACATACAAATAAATATATATATGTATACTTGTTATGTCGTATACATTGTACATAAATAACTCATACAGTCTTGACTTGTTTAGATGCTGAGTCCACCTCGCTGATAGAGTTTACCGGCGACCTTGGGTTTTTGCTTCACTCTTTTTCACATATTTTTCAAATATAGCCACAATTTTCCTTTTGTAAGGATTTCATCCGCTTTAATTCAGTTTTAGTTCAGGGATATTGTTCTTTCTTATTATAGGATATATATTGTAAAATTACAAGCATTGTTCTTTTTTCTAGAAGGTGAATTTTCTTATTTGTTTTATAGATTTCGCCAGTATATATGCTCTGAAGAGCTGGACTTATAATTTTTTTCGGTGTCCTTGATCTTACCCAGCTATAAGACCCCAGCACAAAGAATTTCATGATGTTCTCAGTATTGGTATATCTTGGAGTTCCGAACAGCACACAGAGGAGTCTCGGCTCAGTCCGAAAATCATGAACACTTTGACATAAGAACCTGTCAGTCGAACTATTTTTCGTTGATCCCATTTCCATTCTTTTTATCCAACTGATTTTTTTACCTCATTTACATCACAGTTGGGATGGAATGCTTTGTTATCCCCTATGGTTTCTTTTACCTTGTACCCTGCAGCTCTTTCATCTTGAATTTCTTTAAGGTCCTTGTTTTTTCTCCGTACATGATTGAAGGCGGTGGCTAACAGTAAAGAGGCTCGGTTTTATCTCACTGTCCAGAGAGTTGGTCTCATTTTAAAAAAAAAAAGTTCGTATGATTGCATTGATGGGTACTCTGCATCTTGTAACTGGTGCAGACGAAGCCTGTAGTAGTGCTGCACTGATTCCTTAATTTTATGTTGTTAGACTTTCTCATACTTAACTTCACTCCGTATTACATCTGTAAAGGCTCGCACAGATGTGTATGACCATTTTGAAAAAAAAAAAAAAAGAGAGGTTGCTGTGGAGCTGTAGTTTCCTTGTGTTACTGGTAGGATTTCTTGTTTTAAAGTGGTTATTACTAAGAGTATTATCCTTTGGAAATCAGTATTTGGCAAAAGCTTCCATCTTCCTCATTTCCGTAAGATATGGTCTTAACCAGTGTTGTTATACTAACGTGGTCTGAATTGGATGTTATACTGTGTCCCAAAAGATTGCATAAAGAACTAAAGCACTTACTGTCATGTGGGCGAACCTATGCATATATTATGGGGACCGATAATTAAAGTGCGATTGTAAATACAAGTCGAGCGACTGACCATTGCGCCGTCAACCCTGCTATGCTGGAACTGGGTAACTAGCCCTCTCGCATAATATTTTCGCTTTTATTGGTCACTGTCACAGGCAGTCACTCATTTACAGGTGGATGAACCTAAAGCGGCTCTGACCCAGTCTCTGGACTTCCAGTCTCTGGACTTCCAGTGAAGTGCGTGCCTGCTACAATTACTAGTGTATATATAGTAAGATCCATGAATGGGGCTTGTAAGCGTGCACCGTTTTTACAGTAAGATGAGTGAAAGTCATTTAGCAATTAGACAATTAAGAAATTTGCTGATGGTTTAGAGTGTGCTATTTTAGTTTTCCCTTTGGAGTTAAGTGCGTTTACGACGATTTTAATTGCCAGGCGATAAAAATTTTTATCAACGTGACAATGTTGATGGAAGTTAGCATTTCCTATGAAATGCTTATACTCTGTTATGTCATGGAAGTTGAGATCCTTCCTTTCAAATTCCCCTTTTATACCATTTATTCTTCCCTTTCTAGGCCTTCCTCTCCACAACCCCCCCCCCCCAACACTTTGAATTGTATACTCTTATTCACCCACTTATCATCTACCAATCTTTCCACATGACCGAACCATCTCACAACGTCCTGATCCATCCTTTCCCCTACACTAACCCTCTTACCACAACTGTCATCCCCCACATTTATTAACCATTCAGTTCGTCTCATACTACACAACACTACATAAGGACTTTATCTTACTGACTTATTTCCAAATAAAGTTATTTAACTTAAATCCTGAGTTATCTTTGAAGTAAAGTTGTTCAACTTAAATCTTGAGTTATCTTTGATGCTGGGTTATTTTCAAATACTGTTTGCTTTAGAAATGAATGTAAGTAATAAATTTCCATTTGTAGGTGTTATAATTGATTCTTTACCTTCCACTTTCTCTGCAATAGTTTAACACACACCAACAGGTCCTGGCACCTTTTTAATCTTAATAGTAAATGCATAGTGAAGTTCAAGAAATGTATGATATATCGTGCAAGGGGGGAGGGTTATTGCCGTCAGTGCACCTCACGTGGTGCACTGTAGGCATGACTAAAGGTTGTTTGCAGCTATCGTACATTATACGCAATATCTTATATATATATAAATATATATATATATATGTATGTATGTATGTATGTTTGTATGTATATATATATATATACATATGGTATTGTGTATAAATATTTTGAACAAAGTAAGTCGGTATTGAATTCATGTACCTTCGGAACAATTTGAACACAAAGGGAGTAATTTATGATAAGTGCACCTGCTCCCACTGGAATTCGAACCTGTGCCTATTATTGTTACAGGGCCAACAACGGCTTCGAATTAAAGTCATAGCAGTGCACTTATTTGACATCATTTTGTTTAATACCTTAGAATTCTATATATCTAATGTATAATTATATACAGTATAATATAATTATTTATATTTATATATATATATATATATATATATATATATATATATATATATATATATATATATATATATATATATTCATATAGATTATATATATATTAATACTCTCTTTTTGTACCCTCTTGATTGTATGACATTGATGGGTTTAAGAATGGGTAGGCAACAATGAGCCACGTTCCAATGAGAGAAAGCGACCTAGTTATGAAAAGATGATTATTAACAGAAGACCTCGTGTACATGTTGTAAAAAAACTTCACTAAGAGCATTAAACACTAGCACTCGTATTTTATTTCAAATGGTAAATTAACCAAGATGCTCTTGGTTGCCCAAAAGTCTCAGTTTTTTACGAAATAAGTATTGGGCTAGCTCAGAAAAGATCAAACTTTGTTCCTGATAAGAAGCATTCCAGATTATTTTCGGAACGCTCACAAGCTTGAAGTGGAACTCAAAACCCAGTAACTTTTTAGTTTTCTGCAAAAAATACTTTGCTGGCTTTGTCTGTCCATCCTTACTTTATTCTGTCCGCACTTTTTTCTGTCAGCCCCCAGATCTTAAAAACTTCTGAGGCTACAGGGCTGGAAATTGGTATGTTTAGCATCCACCCTCCAATCATTCAACATACCAAATTGCAGCCCTCTAGCCTTTGTAGCTTTTATTTTACTTAAGGTTAAAATAAGCCATAATCGTGCTTCTGGCAGCGATATAGGATAGGCCACCACCGGGCCATGGTTAAAGTTTCAAGGGTTGCGGTTCATACAACATTATACCGAGACCACCGAAAGATAGATCTAATTTCGGTGGCCTTGATTGCGCTGAAGAAACTTCGGCGCATTTTTTACTTGTTTTCTTTTTGAATTGATTAAATTTCGTATGCTGTTTGAGCCTTTTAACAAACAACCTGCCATCCATCTTTTATCGTCATCCTGACAATGAAGCCTACTTGTGAACATGAGTAGTAGTTGTGTTGAAATCTTGCTCGTTTGTATTTTACAAAGTGGTTGTACGAGTATCAGTCCAAGAGGAATTCTTCGAATTCAGCCACAGAAACCGCTGTCTTTTATGAATTAAAAATTTCTCAGCATTCCTTTTACCTCTGCATGGATTAGGCGACTTCTTTAAAGCAACATAAATCCTGTCTGGTCTGTTTCAGGTATTGACTCATGAAGAAAGGAGTTTCTTCAGATCTGCTGAAATTGTCAGAAGTCTGACGGAGGAATCAGTGCCTGTAAATTAAGTTACTGTAGACCTAAAGATTTTGATTGGTATATATGATAATATAAGCCCTTGCACTTGTGATGTTAAAGTGCCTTAGAGAATAAGGTACTGAGTGTGGACCCAGTGAGTCTGGCTTGCCAGCTGAACTGTCTGCACATCAAACATCTTTAGGATTGAATGTATTTTTTCTTTCAGAATGTCTGATAATCTTGGATATCCATCATAAGGAAAACTTTCTTTATGAATTGAGAAATTAATTTTGATCAGCAGATATGATGCTTCTAGATCATGAGAACAGCAGTTTGAAATAATTGTTGCTCCTGCATAATGGGAACTACTGGTCGAAATCATGTGTATTCCAGCATCATGAGAGCCACTGGTTGCAATCACAGCTGCCCATTCTTTGTGAAAACTGCAGATGGAAATCATAACTGCTTCTGTATCAGAAGGACTGCTGGTCGCAATCAGTTTCCCCATGTACATTGGGAGCTGGTCGTCAAAGTCTTAACTGTTCCAGCATCATGAGAACCTTTGGTTGAAACCTGGGCCACCCCTGCTTCATGAGAGCCGTTGCTTTAAGTCATAACTGCCCCAGCATCGTGAGAACCACTGGTCGAAATCATAGTTGCCCCTGCATAATGGAGCCAATGGGAGCCTGTACAATGGGAGCCACAGGTCGAAATCGGCGCCTCCCAGCTTCAAGAGAGCCACTGGTCTAAATATACCTGCTCCTGCATTGTGAAAGCCGAAATCATAGCTGCTCCCATATCAGGAGAGCTGCTGGTCAAAGTCACTCTGCCTGTGCATCATAAGAGCCACTGATGAAAGCCGTAGCTGTGCCAGTATCATTGCTGCCCATGTCATGAAAATCGCTGGTCGAAATCATAGCTGTCCATGTATCATGAGAACTGCTGATTGAAATCATACTACCTCTGCATCATGAGAACCGTTAGATTTGCATAAATTTCTGTAAGTCAGTCTCTGGTATCGGGTTCCGATTCTGAATTAAGATTTTTTTTCTGTCAGAAGATATTGTGGGGAATCTACAATAGGCAGTCAACCCCTTTATGAATTTAGTGATTTCTTCAGATTAGCAGAAATTGTCAGTTGTATACTGCAAGTTAACCTTTGTGATAACGGTTTTCTTCAGAACAAAAGAAGATGATGCAGTTCATTTGCAATGATCAGTGTTGTTGTTGATCAGGAGTTTTCTTAAGATCAGAGGAAATTTTAGGATTCTGGACATATTTGTGACTAAGGGTTTTATACAGATCTGTAGAAATAATCAGAAACTTAGCATTGGCATTCTGAAGATCGTGAGTAGTCAGAGGACCATGAAAAATATTCACCACTTTCATGAGGCAAGGCATTCTTCGAATAAAAAAATACCACAAGTTTATCACCACTGTCGGCCAGACTGCAAAGAAACTTGATCTTTTTATGGTAGTTTTAACTTAACAAGTAGGAGTAGTTGCATTTGCATGGTATTCCATCAGTCAAGAGGCAGCAATATCTTTATAGTATGACGTTCTGCAATAAACAAAAATGAAAAGTATTTATCCAAGGTGAATAGCCTACATGCTTCAATAAAAGCTTGGAAAATCGTTTTAGATCACTGTTGCATTCCACATCGGGAGTACCGTAATTTCAGAAAAATGTGAAAGGTAAGATAATGAAGTTTGTTCCATCACAGCAGCCCAGCAAGTAGAGTATTACCAGGCACATTTTACTACAAAATGTATGTCATTCCAGATAAAGAGCGTTACATTTTGTTACTGGGTGTTAGTAAGTGGCAGAGTCCCAGGAACACCAGAAATTGTCGATTTCATGTTGGCTGCTTTGTAGATTTTTTTTTTTTTTGTATTTTGTGTTTGCATATTGTTATTTAGTTTTTTTTGAATTGTAGAGTTCCCCTAATTGAAATTAGGCTAAAAGTCTTCAAGAGTCTGCTGTAGGTACTTGCAAGTTCTGCAAGGGTGTATTGTAATGAAGGTATGCTCCAATATAGGTTCCTTTTTTTTTTTTTTTTTTTTTTTTTTTTTTTTTTTTGACTGATTGATAAGAATGTTCTGTGCCTAATCAAACCAAGTCGTGCTATTAATACTACTGTTTAGAATATTTGATGGCGTATTCTTCCATGTATCTCCAGCAAATTAGGCATTTTTGAAATCACGCATTCGTTTCAAAATAATAGATCACCCAGAACTTCGGTTTTGTTTGTTCATTACTTCAAACGTATTTTGTCATATCAAATGAAAGTTGTTTATGCTCTAGCAAGTTAGATTCAAACATAGGGCTGAGTGATACAGTACTTAGGCCTCGAAAGAGTAGCTACTTTTGCAATAGGGTCTACTGGAGGATAGTTAACAAGGGTTTTTATTGCCAGTATTTTTCCTCTCAGCTGTACAATTAACTGAACATGACCTCGCTCCATTGCAAAAAACTTCTGTTGGCAATTCCTTGTGGATAGTAGGTAAAAGTTCCCCCATTATCTCTGAGAACGGCTTTAATAAACTTTTTGGGAATTTTTTTTTGAAAGTTTTTGGGAAAATTTTTTAGAAAGTTTTCTGTGGATTTCCTCTATTACTATTCTTGGGGAAGCCGTGCAATAGGTCCTGGTCACAATAGATGTCAATTTAGGGTGTGGTTGCTGGATATCTGATATCCAGAAACAACTCAAGACTGTTAAAAGATAATTTGCATGATACAAGGCACTGTTTTTTTTATATGTTCTGCCAATAGTCGAGCTTCTGAACTGTGTTCCTGAAACCTTGGATTAGCAGGTGTCGGATATGCTTTTTGTTGTTTAGACATTTGTATATGCAGTATTTAAAAAAATTACCATCAGTTTACATATTGTTGCGCATAATACCATGGTTTAAACTGATCCTTAAGAAACAGTGTAGTCGCATTTTACACTGAATAATCACATGATTATTGTAATATAAAATAGGGTAATAAGTTTCATAAACTGAAGTGAAGAACAGAGATATTAAAGCACTGAGTGGCAGGCGTTACAAAATATCAGCGGTATGTATTAAAGGGAGATGGTAATAATGAATTCAAGGTCGTTGTAGATATGACTGCTTTACTATGTAAGAGTTATTACTACCATGGTAGATTGTATAGTCAGAGCAGGTGTTTCTTAGGACGAAACAAAACAAGTAAAAAATGCGCCGAATTTTATTCGGTGCAATCGAGTTTTCTTTACAGCTGCTACAGCGTATAATCAAGGCCACCGAAAATAGAGCTATCTTTCGGTGGTCTCGGTATAATGCTGTATGAGCCGCGACCCATGAAACTTTAACCACGGCCAGGTGGTGGCCTATCCCATATCGTTGCCAGACGCACGATTATGGCTAACTTTAACCTTAAATGAAATAAAAAGTACTGAGGCTAGAGGGCTGCAAATTGGTACGTTTGATGATCGGAGGGTGGATAATCACCATACTAATTTGCAGCCCTCTAGCCTCAGTAGTTTTTAAGATCTGAGGGCGGACGGGAAAGGTGCGGATAGAATAGAGTGCGGACGGACAGACAAAGCCAGCACAATAGTTTCATTTTACAGAAAACTAAAAAAGCAATTTCTTCCCTCCCTATCTTTCTACTACATTGGATTATGCCGTCGGCTTCATTATTCATTGTGAAATATGATGACTAAAAATACGTAATCTGGCGCCTTCCCCAGGACAGAAGAGACGAGAAGAATTGCGAAATGTTCGGTTGGGTTAAAGTGCTTTTTCAAAGGAATACAAAATCGATCGAACTCTGACATGTGAT
Source organism: Macrobrachium rosenbergii (assembly GCF_040412425.1). Taxonomy (NCBI): domain Eukaryota; kingdom Metazoa; phylum Arthropoda; class Malacostraca; order Decapoda; family Palaemonidae; genus Macrobrachium; species Macrobrachium rosenbergii. Next base: position 10,159,173 of record NC_089790.1, read on the forward strand.
AGCTAATATCCCTCCTGTAATTGGATTGCACTCTGCGGTCTTCCATTGCTTGCAACTTTTTAAAGATAGAATATTGGAAAACGTTTCTGACGAAAGCTCCAAGGCATTATTTACAGCTGGAAATATCGGGAAATTTTCCTAAAATGATTGTGGCTACAGTTGTTAGGATTAGAGCTACTGAATTTTTATCGGGCGGGAGATTGGACCAGTAATTCTTGCCTTTTGTTTATTATCTGTTTGTAAATGTATTTGAGCCCCGGGAAAATATTTCCCGCAGAATAGTTTAAGCATGAAAGAGAGCTTGAATTTGATATGATCATCGAATTTATGCTTACGCGTATGTTGCGGATTTTGAACGGTGATTCTGCTTTCATGCAGGACTCCATGGGTGTATGATGTTTAGAGTAAATATACATACATTATATATATATATATATAGATGTATATAAATGTATATATATATATGTATATAAATGTATATATATGTATATATGTATATAAATGTATGTATATCTATGATATAAAAGTAAATGTATAAATATACATATATATGTTTGTGTGTGCCCCGACATTTTCCCCTCTGAAGGATAATTAGGCAGTAGGTAATCTGTTTTTAGCAAGTCTTTTTGGGATTAGATTATGAGACTTATGCCCTTTTACTTCTAGGTGACGTGACAGTGGTGTGTGTATTTGTGTATATATATATATATATATATATATATATATATATATATATATATATATATATATATATATATATATATATTGTATTTATGTATTGTATACGCATTATACATATTTAGTGGTTTTTGGGGTTTTGATGAGGTGGCTTTATAGACCTTCAATAAGTGCGTTTTGCCCATCGTAATCGTTTCTTAGTTACGTGACTGAGTTCGATGTATGCATGATCGTGTACACGCATCAGAAAACGTTAATATAAATAAATGGGCGATAAACGAACGTGAGTACAACCAACAGCGAAAACCTAACTATTGGAAATCAGTTAAACGTTTCAATTGCCTCGAGGATGATTCCTCCTTCGGTTTGCCAGTCGTGATATTGATCTTGACGTGGGCGCTACCTATGCATTCATGCGTCCTTCCATGCGTTTTCGTTCGGTGCTACTGTGGGAGTGCATGCGTGCGTGCGTGCGTGCTTGCTTGCTTGCTTGCTTGCGGAAGCCTGAAGTGGTTGGATGTTTACATAATGTATTCGAAACGGTTAGGAAGTGCGTCTTCACACGCATGCACTCGTTCGTGGCGGTTGTTCTGGAAGCATTTGGTTACATGTTACTTCCCGTGTCCTGATTGTCGTGTTCTCTGCCTCTTTCGCCTTAGGGGAGATGAGTTTCGAAGTAGGAGAGTCTGTAGTAGGAGGCTTTTCATTCAGTTTTTTTTTTTTCTATTTTGTTTCTGGGCGCTGTACTCTTGTCTGACTTTTGATAGACGAAGAGACTTGCCATTTGATAGCTTCATAAATTATTACCATTCACTTGGTTCGAAAACAGGATTTTCTTTTTATTTTCGTGCGTATAAAACGGCGTGTGGTATTCTAACCTTTTCAGTAAAAAAAATTATTTAATCTTCAGACTGAAAGGAAAATAACCTTTTTCATATGTGTATATATATATTTATGTATATACACACTGTATATTTATGTATACTGTATACATATACTGTATATATATACTGTATGCATATATATAATTTTTATGAATATGTATATATCCAGTCTACAGGTTTTCCTTCCGTTTAAGAAAAAATAACTTGAAGGGTAATTTTAGTGTGCCCAAGTTACTTCCTATTTGTAGGATTATTCTACCCAAAGAAATATATATTTTAAACATTATGTTACTTTAGTTTCGATTTTATTTGTGATTTTGCATACTTTTGCTTTCCGTCTGTTGTGGAAACCCATACTAGCGCTGCCTTGCAGAGCGATGTGTGTAGCGTATATAAAAAAAAAAATGTAAACAAACCAAGTAACATGGCTTTTTATAGGGGAGATAAAGTTCATCTGATATGTTAGAAATTGAGTATGGCTCCACTATTCACTTGTTTCCCATAAGGGGCTTATGCCATCAGTGCATTACTTAGGGGTCTTTGCAGCGTCCCTTCGGCCCCTAGCTGCAACCCCTTATATTCCTTTTGCTATACCTCCATTCGTATTCCCTCTTTTCCATCGTACTTTCCACCCTCTCTTAACAATTGTTTCAACATTATTTTCAGCGCTGAATGTCCTCAAAGGTCCTAGCGCTTAGTCTTTGACCTAAATCTTAAATTTCAATTTCTCTAGTTGTTTCACTAAATGTTTGGGTTCTGAAAACCATGCCATCATCCACAGCGAAAATCAGCATCATTCGAAATTTAAGCCAGCTTGAGACTGATAGCTCACATTAGATTATCACACAAAATTTGTTTTTACCTTTATGTACGGAACATTTTTCTAATATAAAGGACATGATGTTTAAATACATTGTACCACAAAGAAAAATTGTAAGGGCAGAGAATGGGAGCAACTGGATCAGAAAGAGTACCCGTCACCATTGATTACGAAATATAGGTAGCTTTTGCTGTTGTCGACAATACATTCTACATTAATATAAAGATTTTATACGCCATATCTTCATCAGAAATTCCTACCATTGCATCCTTGGCATACTCGGCATTGCGCTATCGAAAATTTGTTTCACTGTCTGTTCAAGGAGTTAAGTGCTTGGATTCCTTCCCTTTGTTCATAAATTGTAACCCTTATTAGGACTCATTTACTTCTAAGTAAAAAAATTTTCTTAATATCTCACTGTTCAGCTGTAACTTGTAACTAAAGAAAGAAGCATAAATACAGAGGTTATAGAAACAGAAACCAAACCATATAATAAGAATTCAGTGTAAATTTTACTATAATTATCTATAGGATTTCCTTTAGGCAGTGAATGTGCAAAACGAGTCTAAGATACTTATATATTTTCAGTTTTTAGTTTTCTGTAAAAGAAAACTATTGAGGTGGCTTTGTCGGTCTGTCCGCGCTTTTTCTGTCCGCCCTCAGATCTTAAAAGCTACTAAGGCTGGAAGGCCGCAAATTGGTATGTTGATCATCCACCCTTCAGTCATCAAACATACCAAATTGCAGCCCTCTGCCTTAGTAGTTTTTATGTTATTTAAGGTTAAAGTTAGCCATGATCATACTTCTGGCACCGCCATAGATACCAACAACACAGGCCACCGCCGGACCGTGGCTGAGACCACCACCGGACCGTAGCTGAGTTTGATGGGCCGCGGCTGAAAGTTTCACACACCATTATACGCTGTACGGAAAGCTCGATTGCGCCGAAGAAACTTCGGCGCATTTTTTGTACTTGTTTTGATTTGTAAAATAGTGTTTTCGGTTATGTGTACGGTTGAGCCAGTTTGTTCAAGCGCGCTGTTATGTTTAAATACTAAGAACGCCTTTGCTATCATGGACTGGCATTGTCAATTTCAGGACCATGGTTTGCATTTTCAAATCCAATTTTAAGTCAGAAAGTCCGCTCCAATCTCGTTTTTATTCAGTGGATTCCTTTTCCTTGCATAATATATGTATATTTATGCTTTCACAAAGTGGCGTGCTTACCATTCAAAAGAGCTTGGGTATCCACATCTAAATTCCGATTAAAAATGCATGGATTTGTGTATGCTTTTCCATATCTAGAGAGAGAGATAGAATATAGTTCATTTGTGTTTGAAATAGTTTTCTGTATTGGCATACAAAAAAATAAGGCATAGTATTTTTCATGTCCATTTTCAGATAAAGAATTAATAAGAACATGGGATCTTCATGTCTGTGTTCAAATAAAAGAAGTATGTGGCATTCTAAAGCACGTTCATTACAGAAAATCAGATTATTTGTGGTAATGTCATCCACGTTCAAATCATTAGGGATCCATTTCAGACTGTCCCGTAATCTCATTTCTGAACGGACCAATGCGTTTGCCGTCCACTTTAAGGCAGCCTTCATCAGATGGTCTATTTTCTGGGTCTTTTTAGAAAGTGTTTAGCTTTTTCATGTGCATGGACATTCATAGATAGACAAGTATAGTATTTGGGTGTTTTCATCCCGTCCTTGGCCCCCAAGTTCTCTCACCCTTTTGTGTTGGAATTATGTACCCGCTTTTTTTTTGCTACCTCTATTTAATTTTGTATCTCGTTCCTCTTTATGTGCTCATTCTACCTAATTTTTTTATTTTTTATTTTACACTAGTTTCCTTTGTGCCTCAACTATTTTCCTTTTATCGCGTTTGAAGGCTCTCTTCTTGTTTTGTAAGTTGGTTGATTTCTTCATTTGGCCTCTATTCTTTCCATGATCGTCTGTTGTTTAAAATAGACAAGCCTAAGTTAATGGTCATATATATATATATATATATATATATATATATATATATATATATATATATATATATATATATATATATATATATATATATATATATATACATACACACACACACACGGACGCAGTGTATGCGTTTGTGGGCGCACACCTAGATGTTGTTTCAATACTTACCTGTATAATGTACATCAGTATTTTTTTTAGATGCTATAGATACGAATTCACCAAGGCGATTGGTTATAATGCTTATTAGGCAGGTATATATACTTCAGTCCTCGATAAGACACCTGTCTTACTAAGTAACATAATCCCACGGTTATTGCGTAAAGGATATAGACTGCAGTACACTCTTTCATCTCTTTTGCCTTGAAAATCTTCAGCGGGTTCTCTTTCCTTTGTTACAGGTTGCTCCTGGGGTTTTCCTCATTTCAGCTTACTTGTCTGCTTTTGATGATGCTCTTCTATGGAACTGAAATAGGGCTGGTGGTCTTTAGGTTTTCCGCTTGTACCCTGTTTGAGTATAATATGTATACTCGTAGGTAAACTTGGGCTCCTTGAAAGTAGCCGTTGAACCCCTGAATAATCTCTCATGAACGCCTGAATAATCTCTCTTGTTTTGCGTGAGGATGCACAATAGTAAGAAAACAGTATCACTTAGACATCATTCCCCCTTAGTAAGAATAGAAATAAGAGTAATGAAGCAAAGTTAGATATCCCGCTGGAAAATCTAAAATTAACAGTGGGTAAACTTGGAGTCGAAAGAGCTATGAGGAAGGTGGTTGTCGTGTAAATTCAAGAAGATATCTGACGTGTGGTTTTAGCTTGATAGTTGGTAGATCGTGCCACCTTAGTCGTGTTCCAAAATATATTAGAAAATGTTAGAGCTTGAGAAGCAGCCAAATGCGGTCTTTTGTTTCACTGCACCCACTACAAATTAGAGGTATTTTCAAACCTTTAAAGTTTGACAATTTTTTTTTTTTTATTCAGCAACTCAAAGATAAGTTTGTTGCCGCTGGGCAGTCGGTTTTGGATAATGCTACGAAAGTACAGGTCGAAATTCTCATTCCATTGGCCCATGACTAATTCTCTTCTCTCCATTTTCTGATTCTGTTGTGAGATGCATTTAGTTGTTAAATTTCTGTTTTGCTCATTCTGCCAATTTTTCCACCATATGCATTCTTTTTCTCTCTCTCACCTTCTCTTGACATTTTAATTTATCCTCGAGTAGCCCTGTACAAGGTTTTATCTTCTTTCTTGCAGTTGTACGTTAAATAAACTAGTTTTTCCTCAATAAACTTTTCATATCCTCACTCCGTCATGCAGTGTTTTTATTCCGACTTCTCCCCCTCCCCTCCTAAAACCACACCACCTGCTGACTCGATGACCCCATCTGAAATTTACACTCGCATTATTCACTCTTCAACCGTCTTATTTAGGAGCTGCCTTCACTTGTTGTCAGAGCATTTGTTGCAGATCTGTTTAGGATTTATTCCTTCTTTTATGGGGTATTCTCGTCGTTTATAAAATAGAATCGGAGGTTTCACCAACCTCTTCATAAACCGGATCTGATTTCCGTCTTGGATTACCGTTAGTTCTGTCGTAAGGTCACCGCTCCTTTGCGTTTGTAACAGATTTTACTTTGATTATTTCTCAAAAAGAACTTAATCTTGTGTGTTGTATGTCTTCGTCACTCAGAAGTTTTCGTTGTACACACCATGCTTCACGAGATTTACTAATTAGAAACGAAAACACCCGAGGATCAAGCGGGTTGATCAGTATTAAAGAGTGTTCCCTTTCAAGTGGGCTTATTCAGTTTTCTGTTTGCAAAAAACCCGAGCTTTATAGTTTCAAGGGGGGGGGGGAATACAAAGGTAGACCTTCCACACGAGATCTTTCTTGTTTTTGGCAGGTTGCCCTGTCTGGGTCCCTAAAATACAAAATAGAGGGTAAATCAGAGAGATTAAGGATCCATGTTTAAAAAAAAAAAAAAAAAAAAAAAAAGTTTTTAATTAGAGATGTGGCAGTTGAGAGGATTATGTTGAAATCAAGGTGCCATAAGGCCAGATGAAATGAAAGCGTTAGAAACTTCGTTCATTTAGATGGAAGTTGGATAAGTGGAACGCCGTCCGTGAAAATCTCTGCAGAGAGGAAATGAAACTCGCCCAAACATTTAAGAAAGGAATGGATTCAGCTGTTAAAACGCCAGTGGTATTTAGGGAGGAGCGCTCAAAGTAAGCTGTTTACACGTGTAATGTTGTTTTCAAAGTTGGTTTTCTCGCGAGGTGGAAACTGACACTGTTCTAGTTGGCGTTTGTTGCTTTCCCTTGGAATAAGTACAAGCAAGACCACCAGCATGGGATGTCGGACACTCTCTCTCTAGCTCTCTCGCTCCTTCAGAATTCTGTCGGGTGTGAAGAGTTAAGTCCTTTATTCCACACTCAAACACTGTCCATTGGTAAATTTAAAGTAAGAGACTTAATTTTCTTGTTTGAACAGTTATCTGGTAAATCTGGTAAACCTATAAATCCAGACACTCCATATTTCGCTGGAAGATTTGAGCACTGCTGTTGCGTCGAGTTGGGTCTATTTCATTTCGCGTGTTAGTCAAACATGCTGATATATTGCGTACACCGACCAATGTCTTTACTGTGTGAATCACTCGCTTTTGTTTCTGGGTACGGGCAGAGTGGTTGATCAAGATTCACCTGGGATATTAAATTTCTTATAGACATGAATTATGTTATTTTTACTTTGGGAATTATGTACGAGAAATTTACTTAATTTTATTTGGAATATGAATGACAAAAAGTTCCCTCATTTTTACGTTAGAATTTTTTTATTGCAATGAAATTTTTGCGCCATTCTCTTGGGATTTGGTGTTGTATCAAGGCAGAAGTAATTTTTTCAATAATTTTCATGTTTTCCCAAGAATTAGATGAATTCATTTTGATGAGTGATGCACGGTCGCTTTCTAGTAAAGCCGCCTTGAAAACACATGTGTGAATTTGAGTCAAAACTATGGTAAAATAACCGTACGTTAAAAATTCACCAAATCTTATGTGATGAAATTGCCAGCCGTACGTCCTTTTCTTGACCATAGCTGTCAATTGTACCCGTTTACACCTTGTATACTTATATATATATATATATATATATATATATATGTGTGTGTGTGTGTGTGTGTAAATAGATATATATTTATATATGTATAAAAATATATATTGTATATACATATATATGTATACATACATATATATATATATATATATATATATATATATATATATATATATATATATATATATATATATATATATATATATATATATATATATATATATGTACAGGTGTGAAATATTGCACATGTGTAAATAGATTTATTTTAAAACCAATTTATATATTACATCTTCAGGGCTGTGCACAAGAAAAGATAAAAACATAAAAAAATATAGTCTTAGAATGTTTAAAATGTTATACATATATATATATATATATATACATATATATATATATATATATATATATATATATATATATATATATATATATATGTATGTATATATATATATATATATATATATATATATATATATATATATATATATATATATATATATATATATATATATATATATATATAATGTGTGTGCGTTAATGCTGGCATTTCCAGAGAAAACGGTAAAGTTAAATCCAGTCAGTATACAACACATTAACCAATCCAGTTGGGAACATAATTATATGATATCAAGAAAACCAGAATTGGCCAAAATAAAAATGTATTATTAAAGGTGCGATTTCGTACCACTGTCAAGAGAGGTCCCCTTCCATGAAAAGTGCAGAGTTCTGTAGTATATTCAAGCAATCTGACAGGTTCCGGGGATGGAAGACGAAAAATGAGACATTCATCATCTGTGACTTTGATTCCTTTTCTTAATATAATTTTAGGATGCCGTACTCTGTGTCTTATACATGCGTACACACGGACAACACACACACACACACACACACATATATATATATATATATATATATATATATATATATATATATATATATATATACACAGTATGTATATTATTTATTTATTTATTTATAATGTATTGGTGCGTGTGAATTGTGGGAATAGGTTTCTGTGATGTGATATCGAGTATGTGTTTTCCTGGAATTCAGTCATGCATAGAATAAATATATGTATATACCCTTCTGCATGTGATAATTACGTCCTCCTATCTTGTGTTGAAATAAGTCACTAAGAAATTTTGGCTTATTTAGGAAACCTAGCTGAACCTGAAATCGTTGATTAAGTTAATGATCCTCAAGGCTTCCAACACCAGGTTAGTTCTCTTGTTCCCAATGTCCCTCACGATGTCTGTGGGGATGTAAAGCCAGTCTTTAACAGCTCTTAGTAAGTATATAATATATATATATATATATATATATATATATATATATATATATATATATATATATATATATATATATATATATATATATAGTATATATATGCAAACTACTGTCGTGTATAACGCGGCCGAGGGAAGTACAACGATATTATTTCAAACATTTGAATATTAAGTAGGAACGGTAGTTTGATATATGGTCCTCGTCTCTTCTTCTTTTTTCTCTCTCTTTGTAGATGGGAAAATTGTATTAGTGACGGAGACTAAGTTTATAATATTCTCGAGTTGCTTTGGAGCGGCCTACGAGACTTTTTTTTTTTAATTTATTTTTGCTGATCCTCAGAAATATTCAAATACTTCGTAGTTCGGCTGGGAAAATGATTATTTTAAAGTATTCTGAATCGTGTGTTTTTATTATTATTATTATTATTATTATTATTATTATTATTATTAATAAATAAAGTATTCTTACTATCTACTATCGTAATAATAATAATAATAATCATAATAATAAAAATAAATATAATAATAATAATAATAATTATTATTATTATTATTATTATTATTATTATTATTATTATTATTATTATTATTATGGTAGATAGTAAGAATACTTTATTTATTATTATTCTCTGGGAATGTTAGTTAATATTAAAAATATTGTGTTAAATGTTCGTATCTTTGAGCAGTGAGCTGGAAATTATCCCGTAAAGAGCAGACGCATGAATATGTATTTATTTATACATATTCCTGTGACGTTAGGAAAAAGTTACGCTGGAAATGCTATATATGCTCAAACACCAATCGTAACTTGTGCCTAACTGATTTGCATATATGTGTATATAATGAATGAACAAGGCTCATTATCATTCGTATAATGTTTTTAGTTTTTTTGCAACGATAAAGGATAGGCAGGAGAAAGGCAGTACTACTAATAACTATTACTACTGCTACTACTACACTACTACTACTACTACTAATACTATTATTACCCTGAAAAATCAGTTTTTAGAAAGATAGAGTAAGCTTTATATAAATTGAATGCAGCTGATGCAGCAATAACATTCAACACTACATATTTGAAAGAGGGTCTGCTACCTATAAATTATTATTATTATTATATTATTATTATTATTATTATTATTATTATTATTATTATTATTATTGTTATTATTATTATTATTATTGTCATTATTATTATTATTATTATTATTATTATTATTATTATTATTATTATTATTATTATTATTATTATTATTATTTTGTGAATGCGTGTGTAAGGATGTAAAGGTTTCAAGAGAGCTTGCTATGGGGTTTCGACTGAAAAATATCTGTAAAAAGAAAGTGGAGACATTTCACGATGAACATTGTCAGGTTTTGTTAAAAGTCAAAACATTCTTTGGTAGTGTCATGTTTGTCATTGTGACCGAATAAGTGATATTGCATTACTCTTTTTTATTTTAGTAGTAGGCCGATGGGACGGGCGACTTGAGGCCCATGGAAACAGTGGAAAGAATAGGAAGAGGAAAAAGGATATGGCTGAAATGACATATGAGCGAAAAATAGATAACCTCATTAAGGATGAAATAATATAAACTCCTTGGACTCGAGAAGCAAAAGTACCTTGATAAGATTCGAGTTAAGCGAAATGACCTTAAGTCGTTTGCTGTTACATTAGGTAAATGAGCTGCGTTTTATGAAGCCACTTTGGCTAATTAGTGTTATGATACGATTTCGTTCGATCGACTTTTGATGTTCGCGGGGTTGACTTTTATTATTAGGTTTCAAAGTCGTTCACCCACGGAACACCTTTGTAGTCACACTACCTCTATCGCAGTGGTAGCTTACTAACAGTTCAACTCTCTCAACCCTTTTGTCAGATATACCAACAGTTCAACACTTTTATCAGATGTACAGTTCAACATTTTTGTCAAATATACCAACAGTTCAGCATTTTTATCAGATATACCAACAGTTCAACTCGTTTATCAAATATACCAACAGTTCAGCTCGTTTATCAAATATACCAACAGTTCAGCTCTTTTATCAGATATACCAACAGTTCAACACTTTTATCAGATATACCAACAGTTCAACTCTTATCAGATATACCAACAATTCAACTCTTTCATCAAACATACCAACAGTTCAACTCTTTTTATTAGGTATACCAACAGTTCATTCCTTTTGTCAAGTATACCAACAGTTTAACACTTATAAAATATACAAAAGTTCACCTCTTTTACCAAATAAACCAACAATTCAACTCTTTCATCAAATATACCAACAGTTCAACTCTTTTATCAAATGTAAACAGTTCAACACTGTTATTAAATATACTGACAGTTCAACTATTATCAAATATACCACCAGTTCAACTGTTTATCAGATGTACCAGCAGTTCAGCTCTTATATCGAATACACCAGCAGTTCAACTCTTTCATCAAATATATACCAACAGTTCAACTCTTTTATCAAATATATACCAACATTTCAATTCTTTTATCTAATAACCTGCACATTGTAGAAGCAAGTTAACCACCTCTTTTAATAGAACTGCAACAGCAATAACCATCAGTTAGTGTAGCTTTCCACCATCAATTAACCGCCATCAGATGCAGGAACACTCCACCAGCAGTTACCTAGCATTTCGCATGGTAATTGGCTAGCAATTAACCAGCTTTCCGCGTGTAGGCTAGTAGTATTTCACCAGTGATCAATAACAGATTCTTCTTGCGCATCATCAACAGCTCACCAACTCCTCTCGCGTACCGTAATGGTTTGATACTATTTTGTTTGTGCGTCTGTGTGTTTATTGAGCTCTTAAGTATCCTGGTATGAGAATGATGGGCCTCAAAGTATCCTAGTATGAGAATGATGGACCTCATTAACATCAAGAAGTAGAGACTCGCTTTTGTTTATACCACAATCATAAGCCTTTCGAAAGGTATAGTTTTTATTTTTTTTGTTGCTTCGGAAGAACAATAAAGTAATTGGTTCCTTTGTTTAACTTTTTCATTAATTTTTTTTTACTTGATATATTTCTGAGGATCATTGGGGTTTTCCTCTGTGTGAAAATAGCTCTTGTTATTTATAGAGAAACTCACATCTTCAGGTTTTCGGTAAGATATAAAATACACCGCGACTAATGCCTTGGATTATATTCTTAGGTCATTTAGTGGCGTTTAATAAAATTTTTTATGAGTGATTCTCTGGCAAATAATCACCATTCTTTTTCGATGTGCAATAAGTCTTCGGACACCAATCAAGAACTTGTTGAAAGATTGATTGTTTTGCAAGAAAACGATAAAATTTGCAAATTTTCAGTGATTGAGAAACCTTTGCAGTTATAGCGATGTAATAAAAGAATGATTAAGTGTTATGCACGAAACCTTTAATATTGAATTAGTATTATTAGCAAGAACTTTGCAATGATGGTGGTGCTTTGTAAAAAGCCTTTTTTAACGGTACCCATGTTTTTGTAAAATTTTGAAACTGAAACAGTATTTAACAGACACCCTTTGCAACTTAGTATTTGGCAAGAACTTTTTTTAGCAACTCTGGCAATGTTTCAAAGCATCGCCTATAATTACAGTAAGGTTTTGCAAGAGCCTTGGGCAAGTGAAGCGGCGTTTCGTTAGAACCTTTGCAACTGATTCAGTGTTTTGCTAAAGCTTTTGATAATGCATCAGTATTTGCAAAGGTCTTTTGCAATGAAAGTTTGTTTTGCAAGGACCCTGTGCAACAAATATTTAGTAGAAGTTCCCAATCTGAAACTATGCCCTGAAAGAACAATGTGGAAATGAAGCAGTGTTTCACACACGATTTGCCAATGAAGTAATGTATTGCGGAAACTTTTTCATATAAATCAAAATTTTCTTGGGATACTTGGCAACTATGAGTGGCTCGTATAAAATTTTTCTAGAAGCATCAGCATATTGCAAGAATATTTTAGAGCTATACTATTGTTTTTCAAGAATTTAAGTCTGCGGCATCTGTTTCTTAAGTCATTTTAAGCCAGTATTGTAAGCATAAAAACACTTGAAGACTTGAAAAAAAAGGTCCTGTTCCCTGTTACTATACTTGGCAGAGGCTTTTAGTATTTAATAGTGTTTTGATCGAAACCTCAGCAATGGTGGTATTGTTTTGCCAGAAGCCTTTGTTGCTGTAGTAGTGCTTTTCACAACCTCTTAATTGTAGCAGTTGCTTTTATAAGAAACAGTACAAAAGCACTGTACAATCTTCCTACCAGTGCCCTTGGCAATCGAAGCTTCTAAACTTAAGATGTCTTGAAAGAATTCTTCGCTGCAGTAGCTAAGTTTAACATAGACCCTCAGCTCTGTAGGATTATAAAGCAAAAACCTTTTAAAAGGTTCAGCTGTAATGAGAAACCATGTCGGGTGCACAGCTTCTGTCGTCCTGTCTTCCGTGGGTTATTAACATAATTCAGTAGAAAAGAAGAAAAAATAGAAATGATTGAATTAAGTCACTCGAGTAGCATTTGCCTGGTCCATAGCTAGCGTCCCCCAGGTCCCCGCAGTTTAATCAATACCGCTGCTCTCTCTCTCTCTCTCTCTCTCTCTCTCTCTCTCTCTCTCTCTCTCTCTCTCTCTCTCTCTCTCTCTCTCTTGTCTGAATGGCTACCAAGAACATGTGGGTTCTTTTTGGAACGAACTGCAGCATGTAATCCGTCTGGCCCTCATCAGCCTCCTTTCAAATGATCATGTCCATTAAATTGAATTTGAGGGTCGTGTTTGTAATTGTTCTCCGTTTTTCGTCGACCTTTTTTTCATCTCACGGACCTTTAAAGGACTTGCGGGAATTTTTTCTGGGTTGCCGAGTTCCTTTTTTTATTTCCTCTCTCTCCTTATGGTGTCTAGTTGATTTAAGCTGCACGTATCATATCGGCAGTGATTTGGGTAATTGGCTCGACGCGATTAGAACAGATAAATGTGTTAAGGGGAATATAATCATTATGTATCTCTAATACTTCGTCGTGTGCGTGACGAAGTTGACTGCAAAGGGATTATGATCAGTATTTGTTGCTGATGATGCTGTTTTTATTATTGATGTTCTTGATTTTGTGTTGATTTTGTAATTACTTTTTTGGATTTTGTTGTTGCGTTTTTCCTGTAACTGAACAATGTACTACGATTCTCGACTTATACATTAGCAATGGACACTTACAATGGATGACTTTTCAAGATAACAGTGAGTATATATGGTTGGCTTTCATGTTTTTTCCTCTTTAAAGAAAGACCCCCCCCCTCTTGATTTATAGTTGATGGGCGTAATTTAGCATTCATGCTAAAGAGGTAGTTTGTGTCCTTATTTACAGTTACTGGATTGGGGAAGGCAGCCTGGAATTTATTACATTGTGGTAATTCAGATATCACACTTTGCCATGGCCATTTTTTTTCTTTCGTTTTATATATTCTATCCTAGTAACTCTTGATTTTTAGACTTGGGGAAGAATTTCAAAACGTTTGTCATATGTTATTCCAAAAGGTCTCATAATGGTATTATTTAACCTTTTATGTTAGCTATGTAATCCTTGTGCTCATGGACGAATTGTAAGAAATAATCGCAATATTCCTATGCGGTAATGTTTGTGTAAATCCTCTCTCTCTCTCTCTCTCTCTCTCTCTCTCTCTCTCTCTCTCTCTCTCTCTCTCTCTCTCTCTCTCTCTCTCTCTCTCTCAGGGGCATGTTTTGTAGTATGATGTCAACTCACGGTGAACATCATAAATTTTCTGTTTGGTTGTACATTTTTTTTTTTTACTCATATTTTTATATATAAATTCGAAAATGCTTGTCTGTTGAGAGCCTTTTAATTTATTATCATGCCCTTGTTTTTCATTAATAATTATTCAAAACTATTAGATTCAAAAATTCAGAATTTTTTCGGCATTTACTTCGTAGATGCTTTATTGGAAACTGAACAGAATTAAAAAAAAGATTTAATTACCCGACTTGTTCTCGTCCATGTTCAGTGAAAAAATAGTCATAAACGGCCGGTTACATACTGGTCCTTGTTTACGTAAAAGATAAGAAAAATATAACATTTGTGTTCAGAATAGCAGAAAAAAAACAAGTACAATGTTTGGGTGGAAATAACGAAGAGATTTCTGATTACTCTTTATCTGTGCTCTTACATCCTGTAAAAGTAAGTTGCTGAGGTTGTTGAGAAAAAAAAAAAAATCTTTAATTTTCTCTCGTCTTTTCTCCCTGTGACATCTAAATAGCATTGTATTTTGGAGTACTGTGTTATGAAATGAGGTGAAAGACTCATTTTCAGATTTCGAATGGTAATGGATGAAATAACTTATCAGACATAATCCTAGAAGGAAAAAGAAATGAGGTGAAAGACTCATTTTTAGATTTCGAATGGTAATGGATGAAATAACTTATCAGACATAATCCTAGAAGGAAAAAAGAAAGTGAAAAAAGAAATGTAATGGATGAAATAACTTAGACATAATTTTTCATTTCCAGATTTCGAATGGTAATGGATGAAATAACTTATCAGATATAATCCTAGAAGGAAAAGAAATGAGAAAGACTGAATTTTTAGATTCGAATGGTTTTAACTTATCAGATAATATTTCTATAAGGAAAAAAGAATGAAAGATACATTTTAGATTTCGAATGGTAATGGATGAAATAACATATCAGATATAACTCTAAAAGGAAACAAGAAAGAGCGGAAAAGAAGTTTATGCTTTTAAAGAGAGAGAGAGAAAAAAAATAAAGTTTAGGGAGTATGGAGAAGGTAACTAGCCATCTGTACGTAGGAATTATACCGTTAATCACACTTAATGTGTTGGTGAAGTACTGGCCGAGCTTTTTCGTTTCTTTTCTTTACGACCACCTTAAAGGGAATGTGATACAACTGCTAACCTTGAGGAACAATAGCTAAAATGCCGTGGGATTTTTAATCTCTCAGTCATTCATTGTTGTAGAAAATGTGGTGTGTGGCGTTTTGTTATGGTCTTCTTTTTCCTCTTGGTTTTAATTTCTCAATCATTCATTGTAGCAGAAAGTGTGGCGCAGAGATTTTTTTTCTGCTGGTTTCATTCTTTTCCACGATTGAAAGCCATAGGTATAGGGGAGTAGAAGTTCTTCGTATTTTTACCTTGTGGTAAAGAAAAGAGCATTGCTCTGTATTTTACATTCGAGAGGGAATGGAAACTACAACTAAATGTGGGGGCAATAATGTATTGCTATTTATATCTCTCCTCCGAGGACCAGAGTAAGACCTTGACATTCTGGTATGGATTTTTTTTATAGTTGGAAGATTTTCTTATTTATTTCTTTTTCAGTGTTGGTTCTTGGAAAGTATGGGAAAAGCAGGATTTTGTTAGGTTCTTTGGTAAATGGACTATAATTTTGATCAAGCATCCTGCGTACTTGCTTGAGTGATTTAGTTCGTTATTTATGAGAATCATTAAAGTGAATGTATATTATTTGTGATTTTGATATATTCTCATTTTCGTGATTGGGGGTAAGCGTTTACGATTTACGTAAAGTTGTACTCTGAGGGATACAACCACCCTCTAAGGTGTAAAAGTCACCAAAGGGGCGAGGCCCAAGGTGTGACGCCCCTACATAGGATATTTGTGGAGAAAATGTTTAAAAATATACTGGAATTGGGATGCAAGAAAAGAAATGTATGATAGTAGATTTGCTTAGGGAAAAGCTATGGTTTGGTGCTTTATAGTCGATTTGCTTAGGGAGGTAAAGCTGTATTTTTTGGAGCTTTATAGTCGATTTACTTAGTGAGGTAAAGCTGTATGTTTTGGAGCTTTATAGTCGATTTGCTTAGGGAGATAAAGCTGTATTTTTTGGAGCTTTATAGTCGATTTGCTTAGGGAGGTAAAGCTGTATTTTTTGGAGCTTTATAGTCGATTTGCTTAGGGAGATAAAGCTGTATTTTTTGGTGCCTTATAGTCGATTTGCTTAGGGAGGTAAAGCTGTAATTTTTGGCGCTTTATAGTCGATTTGCTTAGGGAGGTAAAGCTGTAATTTTTGGCGCTTTATAGTCGATTTGCTTAGGGAGGTAAAACTGTATGTTTTGGAGCTTTATAGTCGATTTGCTTCGGGAGGTAAAGCTGTATTTTTTGGAGCTTTATAGTCGATTTGCTTAGAGAGGTAAACCTGTATGTTTTGGCACTTTATGGCTATTAAAGAAGAGACAAGAAAGTTCAATGTGTGCATGAATGGAAAGAGCAAACAGCAGTTACGTCTGGGATAGCATGAAAGATGTAGATACTGAAGGGATAATGCTAATTGCCACAGGAAGATTCAGGGACTGGTGAGCTGAGCTGAAACGTGTCAATTCGAGGATTGTATGCCTGAGATTAAGTTTTCATTGTGAAAAATTGTAATAGTGAATGTATTTGATCCACGTATGGAAAAGAATGAGAGTGAAAGAATGATTTTAGGAGAGCCTGTATCTGACTGGGTTTGGATAATTCGAAAGGGTGGTTGTGCTAGGTGATTTAAATGCATTGGTAGATGACAGAGAAATTGATGGCTTTATGCCTGACTTAGAGTTCCTGAAGTAAATGAGAATGGCGTTCCAAGATTATTGGAAATATATAGTTTCCAAAGAAGAATATATCAGGAGAGAACCATGAGGAATGAGTTTGTTAGAAAAGCAGGTTGATTAATGAAATGGAAGTATATCTGATAATTATTTGGGTGAAGCAGAAATACAAGTAGAAGTTACATCAGCTGTAAATGCAGTTAAGACGAGTGTGAATAGCATATATGGAGAAAATTGAGGAAAAATGTGCTAGTGTTAGATGGAAGTGGAAGAGGTATGGAAGATAAGAGAATGGTGTCAAAGTCAGCAGGACAGTTTGAGGGTATAGAAAGGAATAAAAAAAAGGTTGTGGGAATGAGAGGCTTAATGAAGGAAGGGAGAGAGTTTACATGCATTGCACAGCAAAGGGGATTATATGAGGATATATATGAAACTTGAAGGGATTAATGAGAAGAAAGCGATAGAAGAAATGAAAGTAATGTTTAAGTTTACTAAAAGTAAAGTGGCATAGTTCCCGTTTGAAAACACCAGAGAATTGCAAGTACAGAAAATGGGTTCCACAGAAGGGGATACTCATTTCTTTCTCCCTCTGAAATGGTACAGCACTACGTTACTCTTACATCAGTTTCACCATTATTAATAACTACGTATGAAGATGTACACTTTACACTACCTATCTGCTTTCATTATCCCTGAGCCGCGATTCCAAGGAAATGGATCTTAGTGCTTGATGGAATGAGGGTAAGTGTTAGATGATGAAATTTGGACGTGGTACTTTTTCGTCTTAAAATGGAAATATCTGAAGAGCTATTTATAGGTTATCTACTATGAGTAGATAACGAAAAATGTTATTTTACCCCATCTGTCATATGGGTACGATAAATAATGATCGTTTGGGACTGTCATTTAATATATCAAATGAAAGTTGTGCTTGTTTGTGTGTGTGTGCGTAAATTCTGAACATTTTTATTAAAAACCTTTTCCCATGGTGGAGAGGGGTTAATAAGGTCAGAGTTCAACTGTTTAAAATTACTGTGTGTGGCGTAATGGGAGATTGGTGGTGGAATATAATATGGGCCTGTGTAGTTATATTGAAAAAAAAAAAAAACACTTGGCTATAAACAAATTCTTTCAGAGCAGGCAAATTGGCATCTCTGGTTATGTGAAAAATAATCCCTTGCATAACTACAAATTTCTAAAGCGTGAACTATTTAAAAACATTTCTTCCCACGGAAATATGTCAAACGGTCGCAATTAAGAGTTTAAAAGGGTTAGTTGGGTAAAATGACTCTGATTTCGACCCTCATTAATATTCATTAGGTGAAAATGCATGCTCATGTCACACAAAGACTGTTGTATTGAGCGTGTGTGTTTTGTGTGTGTGTGTGTGTGTGTGTGTAGCACTGTCAGACCTTCTCGAGAAGCTCGTCAAATCTTAAGCGCTCGCATCTCGCCATGTTTCCCTTTTTATCTGTTTTAAATTATTATGAATGGCGAACGGACGAAGACTTGTGGGCTCGCGAATAGCTTTGGACACTTCGTTAGTCACGTCCTCGAAGGCCTGCGTCCGTCCTGATAGCGTCAGGAGGTACTCGAAGCAAAGTAATCGCTCTTTTGCAGAGTGAGTCGGTTACTTGCTGCTTGGGCAAGTGTCTCTCTCTCTCTCTCTCTCTCTCTCTCTCTCTCTCTCTCTCTCTCTCTCTCTCTCTCTCTCTCTGATGTCAAGATATCGATGACATTTACGCAAGTTATTACATATTGCTTTGGCAGGTCTCTCTCTCTCTCTCTCTCTCTCTCTCTCTCTCTCTCTCTCTCTCTCTCTCTCTCTCTGATGTCAAGATATATTACATATTGTGACATTTACAAGCAAGTTATTACATATTGCTTTGGTTATTACACATTAAGTCTCTCTCTCTCTCTCTCTCTCTCTCTCTCTCTCTCTCTCTCTCTCTCTCTCTCTCTCTCTCTCTCTCTCTGATGTCAAAATATCGAGTCTCTCTCTCTCTCTCTCTCTCTCTCTGGCTCTCTCTCTTCTGATGTCAAGATTTACGCAAGTTATTACACATTACTTTAGCAAGTCAGTCTCTCTCTCTCTCTCTCTCTCTCTCTCTCTCTCTCTCTCTCTCTGATGTCAAGATATCGATGACATTTGCAGTAAGCTTGTAATCTCAGCACCATTAAAGAGACTGGGCAGCTTAATCTTAATCTCCAACATTACACTAACCTTTAAAAGAGACCTTGGCATGTAGATGAGATCAAGTGGAGCTCTGCATTACATGCTTTATTTACACTGGATTATCTGTTGCAGAATTCTGCTCTTTTGCAATTAAGGCAAAGGTCATTGGATCAGACTCGCAAGGGAAATATACTAAGCTTTGTGTATTTGGCTTCTTATTTTCTTCGTATTGTTGTCTTATTTTCTTCGTATTCTCTTCTTCCCGCACTGACTGACATTTCTGTTGGAGTTCGCTTACGGGGACAAAGCCCTTGTAGTTCTGTTCTGTATGAATCTTTACCGTTTCTGAATTGTATTCATAATAATTCATTGTCTGGTTTCCTGACCTGTCTTTAAATAATTATTTGTTTATTTCCCTGACCGGTCATTATCAAAAGCCCAAATGAATTTCGGTTATTGATGAGCGCATTTGCTGTGAGGCCGCATGAGAGATTTTAATCAGTTAAGCAATGGGCTATTCCTTGGGTCGTATTGGCTGAACATAGTTGCGGTGACGCCAGGTGATAGTATTCAATCAATCAGTCAGTCAGCTACTATTTGGGTCCTAAATATTATTGTTTTTTTTCATAGGTTTCGAGGTTCAGTTTACTAATTGTCAATCTCGGCTGTGCTCGTGTGTCAGTTTACATCATCCTAATTTTTCGTACGTTGGCTCATCCTGATTGCGGAATGGTTTGCGTTCATTTGGTCGTTAATAATAACTTGGTTTCAGATGAAGAAGATGTATTGGTATAGTTAAAAAAAAATGGTGTTGCAGCGTGGAGGACAAAAATAAAATTTTTATTATGCAGATTGTTATTTTAGTAATGATTAAAATTATGGTTATACCATCCATACTTGTAAGTCTTAACATCAATTAAAAATGGTAAAAACCTATATTTGTATAATACAGTATTTAAGACGCTAAAAAAACCCTGTAAAAATCTGTAGTTGTGTAATACAGTATGTACGATCACTCGAAAAAGAGAGAGAGAAAAAAACGGTACAGACTAAAGTCGTGTATTACAGTATTTACGACCAAGAAACAAGAAAAAAAAGCAAAAACCTACAAAGTTGCGTAATACAGTTTTAAGAAATCGATTATGAAACCACTTAAGTGATTATTATTCTTGTTTTCACACCTGGCAGCTTCGGTAACGTAGGTGTTAAAATCGCCCTCCCTTATCGCTCCCCTTCAAGCCTCCGCGCGATTAAGCGATAAGCTATCGCGTTATCGGCGATTCGCCGGCGATCGACGCTTTCTGTCGAAATGCCAACAAACGTCAGAATTTTGGGAACGTTTTAATTATCCCGTACAAAACCAGACGAGCAGTTGTTTGTGTGTGCCTGAGGGCGTTGCTATGGTTACGGGTGTGTGTGAATGTTGTTTCAAGAAAAAAGACAACATTCTGCAATGCAACTAGACATTTTTTTTTTAAAGCTAATGAGGTTCGTGGTATTGTTGTGAAGTTTTTCTTTTGCAGTTCTGCTTGTTATTGTTCCTTGTTTACATTAGGATGAAGGCTTGATGTATAAATTTAAAGTGTTGTTGGAGGCCATTAAATAACGAAAATTATAGAAGCGTTAAGTGTTAAGCCGAGTAGGTATAACTGTACACTATACATTGTACCTCTCAATGTATCATGGCGGTCAAGTTAATTTCTCTAACGAACGAACATTATTTTCTTTCGCACGGGAGACCTAGAGTCACCTTTCCCTTGGATTGACTTCAATACCCTGCAAAACTACCCACAGGAATCGGGTAAGGAGCCGTCTGGTATAACATTCCTTGTGAACCTTACATGTGACGTTCATGGTGGGGTATGGCGTACATCGGTTGCCAGTATGGGTAGTAATTTGAACAGAAAACAAGTAACAAATGCGCCGAAATTTCTTCGGCGCGATCGAGTTTTCTGTATGAGCCGCGGCCCATGAAGCTTTCAGCCACGGCCCGGTGGTGGCCTGTCCTACAGTGTTGTTAGACGCACGATTATGGCTAAGTTTAACCTTAAATAAAACTAAAACTACTAATGCTAGAGGGCTGCAATATAGTACTTTTGATGATTGGAGGGTGGATGATCAACATACCAATTTGCAGCCCTGTAGCCTCAGTAGTTTTTAAGGTCTGAGGGCGGACAGAAAAAGGGCTGGCGGACAGACAAAGCCTTCACAACAGTTTTTTTTTTTTTTTTTACAGAAAACTAAAAGGAAACATTAAAGGTGTTGACAGGGCTATCATGCTTATCTATAGCACACACAGACTAATCAGTAGAGAGAGAGAGAGAGAGAGAGAGAGAGAGAGATGAACTCTAGTGCAGGCAGACTGCCTGAATACGATTTGGAGAAGTAATTTATGTTTTTTTTTTTTTATTTGCACTTGGAATAAAACGCGCTTGCGTAATTGAAAAGGAGCTTATCGGAACATTACTGATAAGAAAATTAACTTGGACATCTCTAGCCACAGCTGTTGGATATGTATGTATGGTGGAACTCGCCGGATGATATGCGTTTGTATTTCCGTGAATACATTTTCTTTTTTTTAAATATCTTGCAATTGTAGAGTTTCAGTTAGAACGTTTGAAAATAAACAAATTAAGTTTACCTATCTTATCACACATACACATGTATGTATGTAGCGTTATGTGAACAGAACCGGTTATTCGTAGCCTTCGAATAGCCTTGTTCCCTTCATCAATTACCATTCACGTATTGTTATGTTCGTTTGGTATATCCAGAAGTCTAGAGGATGTTCAAATAGAGTATTGTGCGTTTAGTGCTTTTTTTTTCATATGCACATTTCTCCTCTGTTCTCTAAATTATTTCTGTTTTTTTCGTCCCGTGTGATATTTTTCCCTGGTCCTTATAGTATTGTGATATTTCTAAAATTCGTCTTATGGGTTGGCAGCCGTTGGTTCTTGAGAATATTTGATACTATTTCTTCTGAGAGTCTTTTTGTCTCATATAACATCATCTGTGTGTTTGAGAGAGAGAGAGAGAGAGAGAGAGAGAGAGAGAGAGAGAGAGAGAGAGAGAGAGAATGTTTGTATGAGGTAAAAAAAATACCACCCCAAGAGAGAAAATAATATTTAAAAATTACACTATATAATAAGTAAATACGTAAATTCTAATGAAAAAACTTTGTGATAAGGTATGGGAAGAAATACAAAACATACTGAATAGGTATTGTGTTGTAAAAAGCAAGAAAACAGAGGCAAACGGTTTTATGGTTTTCGAAGTCTATATCCAAAGCTCTTGGCTACAACAGTCTTAGCTAATTGTACAAGAGTGAGTGAGAGAGGCAGAGATACTATAAAATTATCCTCCACTAAAAAAGCAACGTATGATATTACATAAAAACATCACTTCTGATAAATTAAATATCCGGAAAAGATTTCGAATATTTTATAACTACTTTGCAGGAAAGCATAAGTTTAAACATACGGTATAAGAATTCATTATGCATGTGGCATACAAAGGGCTTTGCTAGCAATTTGTTAAGATACTTTTTGGCTGTTTTGAAGTTGAATAGCAGTACTTTTTCGCATTTCGTTAAAAAAAAAAGAAATAAAAGTTTAAATGAGTTAAAGTTAAGACGTAAAAGTACCCTTTATGGCGCCGTAATAATAATAAAAAAAGGCAAAACTACACTAAAGAAGATGAATTTGCTTTGTTTTGCACTGTTCAAAGTTGCTACAAATTGCTCTTCCAATGATATACGGTTTTATGGGAGCTGTTGAGCAGTAAAGTGGTGGAAAAACATGGACATTTTAATGATATTAGGAGAGAGAGAAAGAGTCTTGAAGATCTGCTAGTCCATCCGGTGGGACAACTTGAAAAAGAAATAAAAGAATGTGTCGATCACTTGTCAAATGTAATCTTGGACTGGCTGCTGGTAATGTTACTACTCACATTACCTAATCCATGCTGGCTGTCTAGAATTCGATTATTTGTTTGTAATTGTCTCATTTCTACCTTCTCTTACAGTCTAGTTTCTTCCCAGGAACTGAAGTCAGGCTGATTGGCCTGCCGTTCCCGGGTTCATCCTCATAATCTTTACTACATCGGTGCAATATTTTGCAGTTGATGGATCTAGACAGAACGAGTAGGTTTTAATGAAAGTCTTGGTATATATCGTATTCCTCATTCATATAACTTCCTGTTTGTTGATGCTTCAGAGTTTTATTTTTTTTTTAAACGTTCTTCTTGATACGTATCATGTTCCTTATTCATGCCACTTTTCGTTTGATGATGCTTCAGAGAGTTTTGCTGGGTTGTGGAATGTGAATGAAAATTGATGAAATAACTTGTTGCCACGGGAGAATCTTTCTAGTGATTTCGAAGAAATATCGGGGATAACTGAGGCAGAAGTAATTATGCAGTATGATTCACAATATTATTTTTTGATTTAGAAATGTTCTTTCGTTTGTATCCACCTCCTGTAAAGCAGTCTTGTAACACAGGTCAAGTACATCCTTCCTCCTCTATCGTATATTCTTATCTCTTTATTAGATACACGTGTTAGTTTGCCCGTCCCTCTGGCCTCTCCAGTAAAAGAAAGTCCCGAATATATCGGCTGATAAAAAATGGTTTTGGTTGAAATGACGGGAAGGGTTAAAAATTGCGGTGGGTGTGACCAGGATTAATAGAATATACTCTATTAATCCTAGGTATGGCCAAGATGTAAGGTATGACCACGGACCGTGGGTATGACGAAGCTTTCATTCGCCACAGTGTCTCATTTCTCTGGATGTAGTGCGAAAGTACGATTGTGTATGGGCAGAGTAGTGAAATTAAGTGTTTTATTTTATTGGTTCTTCGATAATGAAAGTTTTTCACGCCACATAGCGCTGAGTAAGATGTTTAGAAGAATTTTACTGGGACGAAATGCATCATTTGTAATTCTCTGTTTAGACGTTTTTGTAACTTATTGTTATAATTCACGTGTTCATATGAAAGTATGAAAACAGGTGTATCTTATCTGTTCATTCACAATAGCATGTGTATTATCTTTTATTTTTGCTTCTCGTTGAATATTTTTCAGCATTTTTTCTCATCTGTAAAGGCAGAGTTAAAAGCTGTGTTGTTCTTCCATGAAATTCAATAATCACATTTTCAAAAATTGGGCTAGATTTTTCAAACAGGTCGAATCAGACTATGTTACATAACCCTCTGTATTAGATCGCAGTGTCCAGGATTCCCAGCAGTTGTTGGCATGTTCCCTTTGTCAACACAGGTCTCAGCCATTTCACTGCTGTTGTTATTCCCGGCTAAACTGGTATTTGAATTGCCGAAAGAGAAGGACTCGGATTGTATGGTCTTTTGATTAAATTTGTTGCTGAGAAGATTGGAATTCTGCAGAACTACATGGGCGGGGGACACTAGCATGGAAATTGCCAGTAACCAGCTGGTCGAAGATTTACTTGAAGAGGGGGTAGAATGTATAGTTTTGAGGTTTTATTCATCACTTAAGTCCTTTTTTTCCACTTGTTGATTTAACTACGTGGGAATGTCGCCTTACTCAGACATACGGTTAGTGTAGAATAATTTGTTAATTTATACGAACGTTATACGCAAGTATGTTTTTCTTGTATTTATCAGTTTCTTTTGGGAGTTGGTTTTGGGGCATAGTTGAATTCATATATATGTTGGCTGTTGCATATTTTTGCTTGCTTGGAGAGATTACGTGGAAATGTTCGTCCGGTGCAAATAAATAAAGTTTTATGTACGAAGGACTGCAGGTTTAGATTACGAGTATTTTGTGACTTCTAGATGAGTTCTTTTTGGTATGTTTTTTTACAGCAGCGAAATGCTTATGGAATTTCATTGGACCGGAAATGTGACTCCATGAAACGGATAGTAACTAATACATTGTGAATTCAGTGGAAATAATTCTTAAAAACTTGCCATAGCATTTTGATTCTCACAGCATGGAAATGCTTTAAGGGCTCACTGGATGAATTTCCAAGTGGGGGCAATTGATAATTATCACTTATGGAATTTCATTGGGCCGGAAATGGTAACTTAATACATTTCGAAGCCAGTGAAAATAATTCTTAAAAACTTGCCATAGTATTTTGATGTTGAAAATAATGGGTAGTGGAGAGAGAGAGAGAGAGAGAAAATGTCAAGGATATTTAATATATGGGGTTACGCCAAGCGGAAGAGACGACTATTAATCACTCTGATCCTTCATTTATATCAGTCACATTTCAGGAGATATTCTCGTCACGAGAAAAAAATCTGGAAGAAGAAGCGTCGGTTGAAATGCAAATCGTTTCAAAGCGGTAGTAATCTCTGGTGACGCGATAACCGCATGCACGCAGTCACGAATTAAAATAGGAGCCGGAAATTCCTAACCGAAATTCATAGCTGGAAAAATGTTTTGAAATTCTAAACCCTTGTCTTAGTGAAGTGGTATCGGATTTCATTGCACCAATTCCCCCAAGTGTGAATCCGACAAAATCCCTGTTTTAGTATCATCAGCCCTCTGACTGTGGGATGCAGTTGCATCGCAGCTGCGTTCTCCATTTTGACCGAAATAGAAACGTGTTTTAGCAGTTTTTTTTTTTCTTATTGTAATTGGGAAGTTTTTTTTTCATGTTTTAAGTTTGGTGATCAAAGAGAGTTATGGGATTGGTTTTCTGGCAGGATCTGTTTTGTTTTTATTGCACGGTGAAACGTTCTCGAAGTACATTCGAGGTTTTTCTTACTCTGAAGGCAGTGGGAGCATTTTTTTTTTACATGTTACACCTTCGTTCATAAGGCGCATTTTCGGATATAAATCCTTTTTTCCCTATATTATATTATATTGGAATTTGACAATTGACGGTTCGCATTTTAATCACAGATGAGTGGGCTCTTGTTGTCGGCATTTTGTTTTGGGGTGATGTTGGTCTAATCGTCTAATCAGTCTTTTTACATGGTGCATCTCTGTTCATAAGGCTCCTTTTCGGATGTAAATCCTTTTTTCCCCTATATTATATTATATTATATTGAATTTGACAATTGACGGTTTACATTTTACTCACAGATGAGTGTAGCTCTTGTTGTTGGCATTATTTTTTGGGGGGAGGTAGGTTTGTGTGTGTGGTCTAATCGTCTACTCAGTCTATATGAAATATGAGGTAGTTACCCTTATCTCATTTGCAAATTGCACGAGGAAATTTTGTTGATGGACGTATACGGTCAAAACAGTGACAGCTGTTTTATGATCATCTCTTTATATGTTGATGATATTGTTCCCGTTGCCGTTGAAATTTTGCTCAGACATTTTTGTATCAAATGGCCTGGCAACAGCGTCATCATCAGTTTTATTGTTTTATTATTTAGTTATTTAAGTGAATTCTTAATGCAGTTACATGAAATTAGACTTCATTTAGAAATATGACGAAGATTCAACTTTGGCATAGTAGGAAATATTTGAGTTGCATTATTGACGATGCAAATATCCTGCAGTTATTCACATGTTTTGAAGTTCGCGCCTACTTTTCAGCTGTTTGAATTTGAATGACCTTTCAGGAACTTTATTGTCTTCGATCTAGTTCTAGCTAGGTCCTTAGCCACGTAAAATAAATCTAATCTTTCGGGCCAGCCCTAGGAGAACTGTTAATCAGCTCAGTGGTCCGGTTAAACTAAGGTATACTTAACTTTTAACTTCAGTAACGCACACTAACATCGCTATTGTGATGTTCCATGTCACATCTCACCGAAAACACTTAATGTTGCTATGAATTGTTCTCCCCTCTACACGTTTCCAAGGCGCCGAGATGTTGGAGAACCCTTTGATCACTTTCTTTTTTTTCCTTGCCATTGAATCCTGTCTAGAGTTCATTCTTTTATGACGTTCTTGTCTCTCTTAACCTTTTTTTTTTTTTTTTATCTCTCTCCATGGCATTGAAGTCGGGTCACACGTTTTTTTTTTCCCCTTCCTGCATCGGTGGATAACTCGATAAAATGGTCCTTTTTGAGGATCCAGCTGACTGTGCTGGAAGAGGGGAAAGCTGGCAGACATTATCTGGGGAGGAGATCTCTTCGTTTTCATTCTTCATTGGGTTATCCTTAGTCTCTCTCTCTCTCTCTCTCTCTCTCTCTCTCTCTCTCTCTCTCTCTCTCTCTCTCTCTTTTATCCTTCATTGGGTTATCCTTAGCCTCTCTCTCTCTCTCTCTCTCTCTCTCTCTCTCTCTCTCTCTCTTTATTGGGTTATCCTAGCTCTCTCTCTCTTCATTGGGTTCTCTCTCTCTCTCTCTCTCTCTCTCTCTCTCTCTCTTCCTTTTATTCTTCATTGGGTTATCCTTAGCCTCTCTCTCTCTCTCTCTCTCTCTCTCTCTCTCTCTCTCTCTCTCTCTCTCTCTCTCTGTCTTATTCTTCATTCGGTTACACTTAGCCTCTCTCTCTCTCTCTCTCTCTCTCTCTCTCTCTTATTCTTTATTCAGTTATCCTTACCTCTCTCTCTCTCTCTCTCTCTCTCTCTCTCTCTCTCTCTCTCTCTCTCTCTCTCTCTCTCTCTTTAAATTTTAGAAGGTACAGATTCAATTAGCTCTTATAAGGGTGTTGTGACCTAGGAAATATTTTGTTCCCATTGTTTTAATAAGTATTTAGCGTTGGAACGTATTTTTCCGGAAACTTTTTTTTTAAATTTTAATTCAGTTCATTAGGACAGTTTAATGTTATTTTTTTTATTCATTCCATGTAATTTGACTTGGGGAATCTTAGCCCGACAAAGAATTTTTTTGTGTGTATTAATCTGCGAAAGTTGTTTTATTCCCCTAACTAGTTTGTTATAGTGTGTCTAGTAAATTGTTAATCTGGGAAATTGTTTTATTATTACTAATTCACTCCTGATTCTGTACCGGGGTGTTGTTAATCAATAGAATCATATTTTTCATTTTAACTCACTATCTATAATTGAGAAACATCTAGAAATTACTATAATTGAGAGACATCTAAAAATTAGGTGTATTATTTTTAAATCACTTTTTGTCTAATGTCATGGAGGATGAGAATCAGTGAAAGATGCATTTTATTCTACTATGTTTAACTCTTTATTTATTTTGTGGCTTGTAAGGCCTTTTTCGTGTATATCAACTTTGTTATATGTTTTTTCACGTTAATTGGGAAAAGTACTGATGTCTCCAAGTCTTTGTATTTTAGGAATTTTTATTTTTATGCTTTTCGAAGTTAATTGGGAAAGTACTCTTGTTTCTAAGCTCCTCGATTTTAGGAATTAGTATCGTTAAATGTTTTTCCACGTTAATGGGGAAAAAGCACTTTAATTCCCTAGTCTGTGTATGTTAGTATTTCTTATCGGTGTATCCCACATTATGTGAGAGGAGTTCTTATGTTTCCAAAAGCGTGAGCTGTACCATTTGTTCTTTTATTGATCCGGGTAGAGTAGTCTTTGTGACTTTTTCACTGTTGTTGATTATTTATTTTTTTTTCCTATATCGTACCTTGGGTAGTCTTTTTTTTTCTCTTGGGTAGTCTTTTTTTTTTTTTCTCTCTCTCTCTCTCTCTCTCTTTAAAAGTCATTACTTATTCATCTTTTGTCTTGGAAGGTGTTACTTCGGAAAGGAGCCCGCAAGTTTTTATTTTTATTTTTTTCAATTGGTAGAAAGGTATTTGGGTAAAAATAACTATTGTTTTCTTTCCTGTATTCATTCATTGTCTTAAGCTCCTCTCCGTTATCTAGGCTTACCTACGACAGCAAGAGTTACAATTAAGGAATTACAGTCCCAACAAAAGGATATACAGTCAGAATAACAGGATTTTACAGTCAAATCTTTAGGACAGTAAGGCTTACAGTTGGGACAACGTAAGCGTTTAGGAGAGAAGAATGTAGAGTAAAAGCAACAAGACGTAGGGGTTAGTGTTGTCAGTGCACCTCACAGGGTGCACTGTAGGCATTACTAAAGGTTCTTTGCAGCGTCCCTTCAGCCCCAAGCTGCAACCCGTTTCATTCCTTTTACTGTACCTCCATTCATATTATCTTTCTTCCATCTTGCTATCAACCTCTTCTAACAATTACTTCATAGTGCAACTGTGAGGGGTTCCTCCTGTTACACCTCTCAAACCTTTTTGCAGTCAATTTCCGTTTCAGCTCTGAATGACCTCATAGGTCCCAGTGCTTGGCCTTTGGCCCAAACTCTATATGCCATGCCAACAAGACTGAGTTATTGCGACAGGAGGATTTACAGGTGCTTTATGGTATTCTCTGTAATGTATTGTAGCATCTCACGCTCGAATAATTGAAAGTAAATTTTGTGTGTGTAAATAGTTGCATGAATAGACTGATTATTTGTGAGATAATGGTAGACATCCTTTACTTGGAAGTTAGATTTCATATTCAGATTTTTAAAATTTGTGTAACTGATCATTTTGTGATTCCCTTTTCTTTGGGTCTGCCCCACATTTTTCTTTTGCATTTTGTTTCCTCCCCCCATTCTATGCTGGAATCTGTCACCACTTTGTTATGTAACCCCTCCCACGCCCGAAGATTAAAGCTCAAAGCTCAGGCACCGCTTGACTTGAGAAGGTCAAGATTCAAAGATTATCATATTTTGATATTGCGTTAACAGAAAGGATCCTCGGTAATTCAGTTAAAATATTTAGCTTTCCCGTCGAAGCTCATATCTATTCACCCAGTGTTTTTAAGTCTTTCTTCCTTTCCTCAGGACATTTTTAGAAGGTGTTGATGGATTCAGATACATTTTGTTGATGATTTGTTTTTGATTGATGTAGATGATAAGGATTTTCTTTTATTCATTGTCGTCAATATTTTGATTTTTTTTTAATGTTTTGACTTTTTCTGGCTAATATTCACAAAACAAATACGTTCTCTTTCTAGAATCCAGAGAAAATAATCGCAAGCGTTTCATGAAAACAATTTTAACTGTTAAAGTTTGCTCTGATTCGAACGAGTAATTGGACCTGCCTAATTAAAATATCTGGCCATTGGCGTTAACGGTTTTGGAAGTAAAACGCCCTTTTCAGTGTTTATTGTGTCTTCTGTTTTATTTTGTATTTATTTAAGTAATCTTTGAAATTAGCGGTAGTGTAGACCTTCAGAAAAAGTTATTATAACCAGAGAATGTGGGATAAAGTTTGAATTCTTTCGCGAAAGTTAGCGGGTTTTTGTAAGGCCAAGTAATGACGTGTATTGACGGCGAGTATAGGAAATTTTGAATAGAGTTGATGACCAAACTTAATTTACTAGGAAAAGGTATGAACATTACGTAAAAATACGAGAAGTAATCAAGGTTAGGAGGATGGTAATCATATTGTTTCGAAAAATAATGTACAGAGCGTGATTCGTATTTGATGGAAAAATGATGTCGGTTGAAAGGGAGTTAATCAGAATTGGTTGGTTACAGAAAAGTAATCAGCTTAGGATAATCAATATTAGTAGAAAAGTAATAAGAGCCTGGGTAGACACGGTAACCGGAAACACAGCGGAACGAACCTAGTCCGGTAGAAGGCCCAACGAAAAAAGCCGTTAAAAAAAAGCCGTTGTTCACCACACAATTAATCAGAACTGGTACGGGAGTCATTGGCTTCCCTACAGATGTAATCAACTTGAGGCTAAAAGAAAGTTTGTATGTTTTAAGCTATGGAATCCCGCTGGGAGAAGTGACTCCGGGAGGTCAGATCGTAAATTTTTCCCTTTAATGCAACTCTTATGATGAATCGCTGCTTGGAACTTAGTTCGGAATTGAGATGAATGGAGGGGCGGAATGGATCAGAATGGAAGACCTCATTTCCATACATCCTGCCGGGGCTGATAGCTGGTTAAGTAGTGGGATCAGTAGTGGATCAGGTGAGAGGAGTCCTTGGGAAAGCGTTATTTTTCAACCTTTTTTTATTACTATCATAACTCCACGCTTTAGTTATTGCGTTATTGGTCATTCTTCGTAATCTTATTTCTGGTTGGATCTTTATCTTAAATTCCACATTCCAAGGATAGGAAATTTCCAGTTTCAACGTAGTATATTTTACCTTATATAGTTTTCATTTTCCACCCTATATTGAGAAGTGGAGGATAAGGTAGATTTGTCAGAATTTCTTCAGTAAGTGTAAAATTTTCCCTAGTCATTATTATTATTATTATTATTATTATTATTATTATTATTATTATTATTATTGTATCACATTAATGAGGAATAAACAATTAGTTCAGGGAGTAATCTTCCTCTGAATGCAGTTCCGGTATGCGAAAAAATAGGGAAGAGTGATGAGAAAAGAAATGAGGATAATAAATTGCTAAAAAAAAAAAAATCCACCGGAGCCATTGAAGGAATAATAAATAGTATTTGAGAAAAAGCTCAAGATATGGGATAATTAGTATATGGAAATATGGAGCCAACACAAAGGAAATTAGGTAACTCCAGGAAAATATAACTTCAGTTTTTCACCGTTGAATGTCCACAGATCCCCACGAAATGGCTGAAGGAGTTCACATTTTTGGTTTTGATGGTTGGTATAGTGGGGTGTTAGTGACGTCAGTACATCTCACGTGGTGTACTGTAGGCATTACTTAAAGGTTCTTTGCAGCGTCCCTTCGGCCCCTACCTGCAACTCCTTTCATTCCTTTTGCTATACATCCATTCATATTCTCTTTCTTCCATCTTTCTTTCCACCCTCTCCTAACAGTTGTTTCATAGTGCAACTGCGAGGTTATCCTCCTGTCACGCATTTAAAACTTTTTTACTCTCAGTTTTCCCTGTCATCGCTGAATGACCTCATAGGTCCCCGTGCTTGGCCCTTGGCCTAAATCTCATATTCTATTCCATATATCGGAAGAACTGTCACAACTCTTTACTGTCACTACTTGACCCCCGGGAAGGTAATCCTTAAGAATCCAAGTACAGTATACTGTTATGGTAATGTTTACAAGTATCCAATGCAATAACAATAACAATTGTTGCTACTAATGCTATTGCTGCTTCTGACTGAATCTCAGTTGATTGTATACCTGCCATGAGCAATTCATTAAAACAAATGAGCGAAGTAAACTAATACACTATTTTTTCACGTTGTGATTTTTGTTCAGAATCCTGCGTGGCAGATGAATATATTTCCTGTCCATCAATATATTTTGTTTTTATGACGGGACGCAGATTTATGGCGGTGAATAAAATAACGGGCTTTGTGGATTTAGTTCTTGAACAAAAACATTCTGGTTCGTCATATATATTTTTTTTTATGTGACGAAAGATTAAACTTACAGTTGATGTAAATTTGTTGCTCGTATGATTTTCTCAGAGGCCTTGATTTATTTTGTCTTTTATTCCTCGTACAGCTGTCAGTCCTTTTTCAATTTCGTTTACAATTGTTTGTGATTTCTCTTCTGGTGTTTAATGGTGATTGTACCTTATGAGTTTCTTTTTTTATCATACAATTTTACTGTTATTGGCAAGCGTTAGTACTGGACATCTGTCTTCGATATAATTGAATCAGTTATATGTCCTGTTACATTACAGGTTATATATATTATATATATATATATATATATATATATATATATATATATATATATATATATATATATATATATATATATATATATGCAAATATATATGTGTGTGTGTATTTGTAATAGCCACAATGCCCTATTAAATTCTCGAATTCTTCGCTCTTTTTGGATACTCTTGTCACTACAAAGCCTTAGATCCAAGTGCTAGAAATCTGAAGTAATTATGATGTCCGGTAGCGGGGAACGAACGCGCGTCCTGTAATCACAACTAGGTCACGTTGCCTGACCACGGGTTCGTTTCCCGCTACCGGACATCAGAATTACTTCAGATGTCTTGCTCTTGGATCTAAGGCTTTGTAGTGACAAGCGTATCCAAAAAGCGCGAAGAATTCGAGAAGTTAAGAGGGATTGTGGCTTTTACAATTACATATGTATCTGGTAAAAAGCGACCAATAGATTCTACACACACACACACACACACACACACACACGTGTGTGTGAATATGTATGTGTGTATGTATACACACATATATGTATGTATAAAAATAGAGAGAGAGAGAGAGAGAGAGAGAGAGAGAGAAGAAATGTTTGCTACTCCATGTAATTGTTTATGTCGTGTGATTATTTTACTGCTGTTGTGATGTTTTTCCAAGTTCTGAAGAGCTTGTAATAGCTTTGATCTAACGTGGGTGTGTTTCAATTGACAATGAATTGATATCGTATTTACACGTTTGCTTTTTTTTCTGCGTTCTTTTTTTTATTTTCGTTTGAACAGTCTTTTGTTTTTAAATCTTTTGAACTCTGGGTGAAAATATGTCTTTTTCATTGCGTTTTTTCAATGTGATGTTTAAAAACCATTGCAGATAACCACAGAGTTTTCTGTTATGTTTTCTATTATAATCAAAGAATGTTTTCTGTATGTATTAGGCACAATTTTGTTATAAAACATTTATGTAGCAGTTTAGAGATGATACTTCGATATTTGAGCTCCTAAGGACGTTCAGCATATTTTTTTTTTACCAAGAGAGAAGTATATTATTTTCAACCATTATTGTTCTGATTTAATTATTTATTTATTTTTTTTACGTTTTAATGCATGTTAGATTTCTGTCCGAAACAAAATTGTCTCATACACTTGTGTTTAGATATGTAATTAGATTTCATTATGCGAGAGCCAATATTTTTTTTTTTTTTTTTATTTATTTATTTATTTTTTTTGTCTTGGTGTTTTGAAAATATATGGACGTTCTGGTGTTGTAGTTTTCAGCTCTGTGAGCCTCTAACATGAAGACGTTAAGTAGTTACACACACACACACACACACATTGTACTCTTCGGCCTTAAACAAAATGTCATCACAGTGTCATCACATTAACCTTTCGAAGATGATATTGTTACGTGAATGGAATGTATTCCATAATATTTATAATGATTACTTACGGTTGCGTGACACTAAACCTGATCCAGACGATGGAGTTTTCATGAGTAGTATTTATCATAGTGAAGGAGAAGATGGGAATGATCCATCTCCCACATATTGATGTCCATCAACATGTCTTAAGTAGAGGAAGTTGAGGTTCAGTGCTCATCAAAAGCGTTCCCAAGGTTGAGGGTACATTTTCCCTCGATCACTTTATACCATGATTTTCACTTAATATCCTGTTTTCTGTCAAAGTTAATATCCTGTTTTCTGTCAAAGTAAAATGTTTTCCAAAGTAGAATGTCCTGTTTTCTGTCAAAGTAGAATGTCCTGTTTTGTATCAAAGTAGAATGTCCTGTGTTCTGTCAAAGTAGAATATCCTGTTTTCTGTCAAATTAGAATATCCTGTTTCCTGTCAAAGTAGAATATCATGTTTTCTGTCAAAGTAGGCTTTATGGAATTGTCAAAGGAATGATCAACCAGCTTGATGATAAGTAGCAGATTACGAGTCTTGTTGGTTTCTCTTATATTAGCCTCCGTAGGGGGAATAGAGCCGTTCAGTGCACCTCATGTACTGTAGGCAGTTCATAAGGTTTCTTGTCAGCGTCCCTTCGGTCCCTGGCTGCAACCGCTTTCATACCTTTTACTGTACCTCCGTTTGTATTCTCTTTCTTACCCCCTAGCAATTGATTCATGGTGCAACTGCGAGGTTTTCCTCCTGTTACACCTTTCAAATGTTTTTATTGTCAATTTCCGTTTCAGCGCTGAATGATTTTATAGGTCCCAGGGCATGGCCTTTGGCCTAAATTATATATTCTATTCTATTCTCTTGTACTAGCCTTCGAGTGCCTTGACACTTTCCTGTGTTTTTACTTTATACCTTTTCCTTTGCTTCAGTTCATGAGCAGAGCAGTACTTTAAACTCTGAGGTCCTTAATGTTGAGTTCCTTTCCTTGGCTCTCTTTGCTAGAGGTCTTTGTCCTTCAGCTCCATTAGGACCTGGCTGTAAAGTTCTTTACGGTGACTCTCAGCAGAAAGTCTCGTACTCTTTTCATCACTGCTGCTCGGCTGTTGTGATGTTTATGTGGCTCAGAGTTTCGGAGTAGGCGTGATTCCTCCTAAAAAAACCTATTCTCACTGATGGATTTGATAATATCTTAGGTAGCAAATAAAACTTTGATTGCCTTTGAGATGGAGGCGAGCAAAGACTTTAATGTAAACGTACCATGACTTGCAGTAAACCACGCTTAGTTGGGCACAGTGAGATTCGAGGATCCCGTGAGTTTTTTTGTGTGTCTGGTTTTGAGGTGTCTTTCAAAAACTGTAGGTCTCTTTATTCCTGTGAAAAATAGTCAGTCATATGTTATAATTTTGACCTTTTATGCCAGGTATTAAAATTGGATTCATATGAG
>NC_089790.1:10197500-10240000 GCF_040412425.1 Macrobrachium rosenbergii
CGCCAGTCATCAAACATACCAAATTGCAGCCCTCTAGCCTCAGTAGTATTTATTTTATTTAAGGTTAAGTTTAGCCACTGATCGTGCATCTGGCACCGCTAGAGGTGCCAGCCGTCGATGCATCTTCACTTGACCGAATCTGGGAAGCAACTGAGCGTTGCCGGTCGTGGCTGAGGGTTTCATACTGCAGCACATCGAGAGTTTCATACAGCATTATACGCTGTACAGAAAACTCGATTACGCCGAAGAAATTCGGCGCATTTTTACTTTTTTTTTTTGTAGGTGAAGATAATTAAAAGCATGTTTTCTCATAACAGATCCATTATTTACTATTGTGCATTGGAATCACGGGTCGCTTATGTGTTCCCATATGTGTACAGTCAAAGAGAATGTATGGTATAAGGTTGTACGAGATCTCGAGAAAGCTATTTTATGCAATGTTCACAAATTTGTCTCAATTAGTAAAAATTGTCTCCAATAAAAGTTGTCATTGTATTAATAAGAAGGTAGTATATATAATTTTATGAATAGATGGAAGCCTTGGTTATTTTTGTTTATATTTTATATATTTATTTTGCTTACGAGAAAATATGTGGACCATATGAACTTATCCACTCCTGACGTACATGGAGTTAGGTGGCTTATCTCTCTCTCTCTCTCTCTCTCTCTCTCTCTCTCTCTCTCTCTCTCTCTCTCTCTCTCTCTCTCTGTGTGTGGTCAAGCTGTCGATTATATTTACAGTAAGCTTGTATACACATATAAAGCGTAAATCTCTCTCTCTCTCTCTCTCTCTCTCTCTCTCTCTCTCTCTCTCTCTCTGATGTCTAGGATATTGATGACATTTCTTGTATCATCTCTCTCTCTCTCTCTCTCTCTCTCTCTCTCTCTCTCTCCTCTGAGTCAGGACATTTGCTAAAAAAGCGTAAATCTCTCTCTCTCTCTCTCTCTCTCTTGGTGATATTGTGACATTTACAGGAAGCTTGTGAAAGCGTAAATCTCTCTCTCTCTCTCTCCCTCTCCCTCTCTCTCTCTCTCTCTCTCTCTCTCTCTCTCTCTCTCTCTCTCTCTCTCTCTCATTCAGACTGTCAGGAAAAGGCCTTGGCTTTTTGTGCACATATTTGGCTTATCTCTCTCTCTCCTTACTTGACTTAGGCTAGTCTCTCTCTCTCTCTCCTCGAGTATGAAAATTAGGTGATTGTTACATTCAGACTAAAGGGAATGCTTTTTGAAAGGGGAGTGTTGCTTAGGCTCATGGGAAAAGTCCTTTTACGTGTGAGATAGTGCTGAAGGGAGTTTTTTTTTTTTTTTGAAAGCCACGAAGATGTTTGGAGAGAGAGAGAGAGAGAGAGAGAGAGAGAGAGAGAGAGAGAGAGAGAGAGAGAGAGAGAGAGGATGAATCTCTCTGGAGGCGATCTTTAGCTTCACTGACTCCAGTTCTATTGTTTTTATCCGTTTTGAGTAGCCAAGTTGTCCAGTATTTTTCTACCTGCAAGAGAGAGAGAGAGAGAGAGAGAGAGAGAGAGAGAGAGAGAGAGAGAGAGAGAGAGAGAGAATCCCTTTTGGTGTCAATAACATGTTATATATGTATCGCCATTTTAAGATGAACAATTATGTATGGGTATATATATTTAAAAAAATAAATCTCTACTGAGAGCTTTCGGGAATCGAACATATTCCCGAAAGCTCTCTGTAGAGGTTTATATTTAAATATATGTACTCATACATAAATGTTGATTTGTTTCTCCAGTAATAATAATAATAATAATAATAATAATAATAATAATAATAATAATAATAATAATAATAATAATTAGTGGAGAAACAAATATTTTAAGATAAAATTGTACAGTTTTATCTTTAAATATATGTACATATACATAACTGTAGGTTTGTTTCTCCATTTTAAGACTCATGCTGCTATGAGTATTTTTTGAAATAATAATAATAATAATAATAATAATAATAATAATAATAATAATAACAGTTTTGATGGTGTTATGCGCCATGCTTTCTTGCACATGGTAACATAAATGAAACTGAACTTGAAGAAAGAGGACTGCGATACTCCAGCCGTTAATTTTACTGCACGTTTTGCATAGCTGACAGCCTTCCCATTTCCACAGTACCCATTAAGGTGCTCATTGTAACTGTGTACTTAAATGGTTACTGCACTCATTTGGTAGCCAACCATTATTGTACGTGAATTTACTGCCTTCCCGGTTAAGGCAGTCTTCCGTTATATGTATAGCTAGTTAGAGTTACACTGGAATTAATTAAATTCAGGTAGGTTTCGAGGCTTTGTGAGTGAGGCGTTCTTCACGCGTAGAATGCTGCGTCAGCGGTTTTTGTTTCAAGGTAGATTTTTGAGTTGGAGAATGTGCTCAGATAATTAGATCCGTTGTTTTAGAGTGTAGGAAACGTACAGTAATTGATTTTCGTGTGTTTTTTTTCTTTTTCTTTATGCTCGAGAGTTAAACTTTCAGATTTTCAGCTATCACTCAAGCCATTTTTCTTATTCGTTTTATTTATATGTATATATATATATATATATATATATATATATATATATATATATATATAATATATATATATCTGTTTCTTTATACTCGAAAGTTAAACTCTTGTTTGTTTTATATATAAATATATATATATATATATTATATATATATATATATATATATATATATATATATATATATTTTTATATATATGTATATCCATATATATATATATATATACTATATATATATACTGCAAAAATGATGCCAATGTATATTATTTCCATATTAGATATATTTTTAGATTTAGCCTGTGGTTTTGTGGATGTTTTATATAGAAAAACCATGCATTTTAAATATATATATACATATTTATATATACATATATATACTACTTAACCGTACTGTCAAAAATGATGCCAATTTAAAGTTATATTCAGGCTATTTATCTTATGCAGTTTTCCATATTATGGACATACCATTCTCTAATCTGGCTGTGATGTACCGTCTCCATAGTCAACAGGAAATTTAGCCTGTGGTTTTGTGGATGTTTTATTCAGAGTTACACTTAGAAAAACAATATGTGAATACGTAATGCATTTTAAATAGTGTGTATATATATATATATATATATATATATATATATATATATATATATATATATATATATATATATATATTTATTCGGGTATCGTGATTCATATACAATGACATGCATGTTTTCTTGCTTATAAGTATTATTTTCCTATTAGTTATTTTATTTTATTATAATTTAAAGTTATCTTCAGTTTCCCTTATCAAAATTATTTATCTTATTTTCACTTATTATATATATATATATATATATATATATATATATATATATATATATATATATATATATATAAATAATATATATATCTTTTTAGAACTGTAATAACTTTTATTTAGTAAGAAAAATAACCATTACATTCTAATCAGGATGCTCATCCATTTTCCATTTTTTCTATACATATGTATATATATACAGTATAGTATATATATATATATATATATATATATATATATATATATATATATATATATATATATATATATATATATATATATATATATGCATGTATATATATGTTTGTGATGTGGCAACCTGCCCATCCTCTTGTATAGGGTGGAATCAGGCAAAGTTGTTACTATTACTGAGAGGTGCAATGTTCGGTCAACGTATGTAAGTTTGTGGGGATATATGGTCCAATGTCCCCCTGCCAAAAGCCCATACTAATTTGTAAATGAGTACGAGCATCTGCTATGGTTAGGAAGAAGGGTATTTGTGTAGTATCCTCACTCCTAAAAACTTACTTCCTCGCCTCACCCCTTCCAAAGAAATACCAGTTTGGAGAGAACAAGCTTTGAGCATGTCTACATATGAGAGGTGTTAGATTCAGGCAATATTTGTGGATCCCTTTTATCCGGTGGTGGCTATAAATTGTTCGCCTTGCCGGAATCGCTTTGATGTACAGTTATGGTGTCCGATTGCTCAGGGGCTGAGAATTGTGCGGTATAGCGATCAAGCTGAGTAATTCTAACACGCCATTAATGGATATTTGATAGAACTCGGTGGGGAGCAAACCTTGGTGATTCTGGAGTTGTTCTGGAGTGGTAGGATGGTATGCTTTATATTCTACATAGTGATGGGATCCAGTTGAGGTGTTTGTTATAAAATGATACTGGGCATGCGCAAAGGACCACGTTTACTATATAGCCTATCTGGTCTTTTGATTGGTACAGTTAAGAAATATTGATCAACTGTTTGTCTTTCAGTTAAGTTTGAGCAACTTTTGGTCCAGTCAGTACTTGGACATCAGATCTACTGATCAATGGGTCACAGTTAAGAGCCGAGAAACCAGCGAGTTGAATAATTGATTAAAATGTTTTTTTCGAACATCGTGATGTTGATTAGTCGTGTTATTGCGAATCAGATTCAATTCTGATCTTCCTGCCTTTAATATTGCTCATTAATATACGCGAAAAATAAAATCTGGTACTGTTTTACAAATTATGCTGTCCTTTCCCAAAAGGTGATTGGATCCGGCGCGTCGGAAATGCAATTTAGCTTCCAGTTTCGAATATTCAGTGTAGCTTTAACTTTTTCATTAGAGATGAATAATGCAGTCATTTGTAGTTCAGGTGACAGACTTCGCTTTTATGACATTAGGTTTTTTTTTAATATGCTGTAAATAATTTTCGACATTCCAGTTATGGTACCTGGATACCATTCATGTTGGTCAGTGTTTGGGATATTGTCATCAGGTGTAGGGTAAAGCTTCCTTTTGTCTCCTGTAGAACCTGTTTCTCTCTTCAGCAAGGTGTCCTCTCCCTCTTCTGCTGTGGCACATTTCCGTCTGGTTGATAGAGAGTCCCCCAACCTCGTATGCGTCTCTGTAACGCCCGTGAAGCCACCTAATCCACATATGTTCCATACAAATCGGCAATCCAGGGATTGTTCGTTTCACCCACTGCTGATTTCCTTTGACCGCCAACATCTGGAATTCCCATCATTTGTTGTTCCGTAACCATTTAACCACTTATCTTTTTATAGTAGTCCATCTTTGCTTTTGGGCCTAATCCTGTCTTTATCATTTCTTTTATTTTGTTTTTGCTGACTTTAGGTTGCCCATTCCATCGGCATTCGCGTTATATGAGAGGACAGGCTCAAGGTAGAGAAAAGGCAGTTAAACATTTATTTTATTAGATTTTACTACAAGAAAATTCAGATGGTTGCAGTTGCAAGAACACTTCATGGACCTATTTTTAAATAAACGGAAGGAAGGGAGGGAGGGAGTCTCATGTTCAAGATATAAATTAAGCCTGACAGTCTCTGGCTGGAGCTCCATCTTGTAAGATGCCTCATAAAATGACTTATTCATATTGCATCCCTTCTCAATTAAGCACGAAGTAAGCACGGGCGTTGTGTTCTTTAGATCTCTAATTAAGGATCTGATCTCACTGTAAGTGAACGTGGTTGAGATGTTTTTATCTTTTGTTCGCCTCAGGTGGTACCGTAATGTGTTTTAAAACACGCAAGGCATCCATGAGTTAATTTATTTGGAATAAACCTTCACTGGGCTGTTATGAGATCTGGTGTGTAGGCGTATGGAAAGTTACCTGCATACCTTAGGGAAACTTCACGTGTATTATTGTCAATGAAGCATTGAAAACATATAGCATAATACTTGTTCACCTTGTTCCCTCAATCACGCCGACGTGTTGGATACCTTTGTTGGTTGTAGACACGCCCACACACTAGTCACCAGTTTGTCACTCATTTGAAGGTCATTAAGATCATACTTGGGTTTTAACAGTTTAACCTGTTGGTAACGAATCCTTTGACCTGTCGAGTAATATTTTCAGTAATAATTCTTGAAGGAAACACAAATTATTCTTTTATATTGAATACTTTTGTTTGCGCAGTGTTTTGTAAATGGGCGTTGTTTTGTGTGTGTGTTTGTTTTCAGAAAGTTTTGTAAATGTGCGTTGTTTTGTATGTGTGTGTTTGTTTGTTTGTTTGTTTTCAGAAAGACATAGAGAAGGATTTGTACTACTCATGGTTTGCATATATCTTATTGCTTGCTTCTTTCTGCCATTAAAAAAGTCGGGTTATCTACAGGAATAATGTATGGACAACTTTGAGCTGACATCACTCAGCTTTTGTGATGATAATGATAATTTTTTTTGTAGGTTTTTACGCTACTAATCTTACATTAATGACTAGATTACAGTTACTTCAAAATCTGAAGGAGTGATTATCACAGCTTACTGAACTTTTATGTATATATATATATATATATATATATATATATATATATATATATATATATATATACATACATATATATATATATATATATACATACATATACATACAAATATATATATATATATATATATATATGTGTATATACATATATATATATATATATATATTAGCCTCTTTTTTATCAGATCATGGTGAGAGAGAGAGAGAGAGAGAGAGAGAGAGAGAGAGAGAGAGAGAGAGAGAGAGAGAGGCTTTACATGTATGTAGTTTATATGGTCAGAACCTTTGGTAATCTTGTCGTGTTATCAGGATTACATTCTTTCTTTCATTGTTCACTTTCGTCTCTCAAAGGCGATCTTTGATGTTTGCTTGACCCTGTACTCAGGGGAAATGAAAGAATGGGTTCGAGCCTTTTATTTTTAGTTTCCTGTAAAAGAAAACTATTGAGATGGCTTTGTCTGTCCGTCCGCACTTTTTCTGCCCGCCCTCAGATCTTAAAAACGACTGACGCTAGAGGGCTGCAGATTGGTACGTTGATCATCCATTTTCCAATCATCAAACATACCAAATTGCAACCCTCTAGCCTCAGTAGTTTTCATTTTATTGAAGGTTAAAGATAGTCATGGATCGTGCGTATGACAACACTTTCCGGAGGTGGGCGTTGCACCCTCACTCTACCGCATCTGGGGAGCAACTGAAGTGCTACCGGTCGTAGCTGATAGTTTTATTCAGCTTTATACATTGTACAGAAAACTCGGTTGAGCAGAAGAAACTTCGGCGCCTTTTTTAATAGTTTATTTTCTTGGTCGCGGCTCTTGACACATTGGATAATGATATCTGCTTACTTAAGGCTCATAAGAAAATTATTACTTTTGCTCAATTCATTGGTCATTTATCAAAAAGAGGCCATGGACTTGACAGCGATTAAAAGGCGAAAGGAAAACTGCTGCGGAAAATATTTATTATTAGATAGTTTTATTTCAAGTGAATTGGGATGTGAGGGGAGTCTAGTGCCATTTGTGAGATCACGCATGTTGAGTATAAAAATAAAAATAGGTTTATTTTTGTTTTATTAGGCAGGCTGTCATTAAGCATAGATTGAAGTGTTAATTACTTATGTGTATATATGTGTGTGTGTATTTATGTGTATATATATATATATATATATATATATATATATATATATATATATATATATATATATATATATATATATATATATATATATATATATATAAATGTGTTGAGTATAAAATAAAAAAATAGGTTTATTTTTGTTTTGTTAGGCAAGCTGTCATTAAGCATAGATTGAAGTGTTAATTGTTTATGTGTATATATATGCTGCATATGTGTGTAAATATATGTGCATATATATATATATATATACATATTGAGTATAAAATAAAAATAATAGATTTATTTTTGTTTTGTTAGGCAAACTGTCATTAAGCATAGATTGAAGTGTTAATTATTTATGTGTATAAATGAGTTGTATCCTTCAGCATTGACATGTTCTTCACATAATCTTAGTTATCGCCAGT
The DNA here is from genome assembly GCF_040412425.1 of Macrobrachium rosenbergii. Lineage (NCBI taxonomy): Eukaryota > Metazoa > Arthropoda > Malacostraca > Decapoda > Palaemonidae > Macrobrachium > Macrobrachium rosenbergii. The sequence goes on from NC_089790.1 coordinate 10,205,333, forward strand.
GGCCTGTCTGGATTTATACGTGTATTTAGAATGTGAATTTTGTTTAATTGCAATCAGTATGTCAGTTCTTAATTCATGTTCATTTAGGTAAATGTGTCATACTTGGTATCTCGGAGTTTGAATCGCTTCCTGTTTAAATACTTCTCAAACTTCCATTCGTTTCCAATAGCTTTGAGTATTGGTTCTCATCAGCCTATATCACCCTCTCTCCATCCCCCTCCAACCAACATCTCCCTCCCCTCCTTCCATCCCTTCCCCCACCCTTCCCCAAACGAAGTCATTCAGAGAAGAAAGACGATTTCTCGATCGTCCAAGTCTATTTACACGGACCTTATTAAAACAGTTCCGGTATGGGTGGCGGATTGGCTTAACTCTCTGCAAAGATTGAGGGAGGATTTTCTTTCTCAAGACAGAGCTTCTTCGTTCTTTAGCGAGGTTGTCTTTTACAAATTGTGTTTTCCTTTTTATAGTTTTTTTTTTTTTATTTATGTCTCCTCGTAATTTCTCGACATTTTTGTAGTTCCTGAAAATTAAGACTCTCTCTCTCTCTCTCTCTCTCTCTCTCTCTCTCTCTCTCTCTCTCTCTCTCTCTCTCTCTCTCTCATGGAGGTTGCTCTGGGAGTGGGCAAAGCTTCAGTTAAAAAATTTGTTTTGCATTTTTTAATGCTTATTGGAATTGCAGTGATTAGAATAGTGATTTTGGTAAAACTCTCCAAACTCAGATAAAGAGAAAAATATTGCATTTAATGCTGGTGAAATCTCTGCCGGATGAGCAGTTGCATGCGAGGGGCTTTAAGGAAATTATAATTTTTGTATATCACCCGTAAGCATTTTGTCCATTTAGGAAGTCGCGTTATATTGTTTTTCACAATGTGGTATTTTCTTTTGAACTGCTAGTGCCGTCAGTGACCTAATTACTTAAGGTTCTTTGCAGCGTACCTTCGGCCCCTAACTGCAACCCCTTACGTTCCTTTTACTGCACCTCCTTTCATATTCTCTTTCTTCCATCTTACTTTCCACCTTCTCCTAACAATTGATTCATAGTGCAACTGCGAGGTTTTCCTCCTGTTACACCTTTCAAACCTTTTACTGTCAATTTCCGTTTCAGCGCTGAATGACCTCATAGGTCCCAGTGCTTGGCCTTTGGCCTCAATTCTATATTCAATTGAGTTCACAATGAGCAGAGTAATGCAAGTATGTCTCCTGGCGTGGCCGTGGGAAAGGATCGATCGACCGTAGTCCTAAGGGCTGCGACAAGTGTGAGTGAGAGAAGGATTCTCTCGACCGAGAGGACCTCCTCTCTTCCTTCCTTCCCGTCTGCTGCTTTCCCTTCGTTGCTCGATAATTATATATGGCTCCCTCCTGACTCCTGTCCCCTTATGGTATTCTGTGATTGTAGGACGTCCTCCTTCATTCTAGTTCCTGGTTGGACGGGTTGGTGTCGTTCTCGGCTAGCACTCTGTTGGGACAGCGTTCGAATCTCCGACCGGCCAATGAAGAATTAGAGAAATTTACTTCAGGTGATAGAAATTCATTTCTCGTTGTAATGTGGTTTGGATTCCACACTAAGCTGTAGGTTCCGTTGCTAGGTAATCAGTTAGTTCTTAGCCACGTAAAATAAGTCTAATCCTTCGGGCCAGCCCTAGGAGAGCTGTTAATCAGCTCAGTGATCTGGTTAAACTAAGGTATAGTTTTCCTTACTTCATTCTCGTCTGTCTCCCATAACTCGGTAATTAAATGATATCCTCATAGTTTTCCTCTTTCCCGCTAGTGACTTTTGAAATGGCTTCTTCACATCTCTTCCCCGTTCGGTATTCGAGTGGAGGCTTTCAGCTCCTCTTTCTTTATGACTCGACGATCATAGGGCGTCCTCCCTAAAATCCTCCCTTTCTTTTCTTTTAGTAATTATGCGCTCTCTTGCGCAGTAATCAAAGGGCTTCCTTATAGCTCTTCTCCTTTCATTGATTGGTAGGTCTTGTAGCTCTTCTCCAGCGCATTATAGTAATTATGGGTAGTAGCGTGGTTATCGGTCAAGAAAACGCAATATTGATATGGATTCCAGTCATTAGTGCGATAATGCAGGGGTGATTAGAGTGCACTTTGCATGCTCTCTGATTTAATTGAACAATTGGTTTCTCTGAGGACCCCTAATTATTGCAGGCGTTTAATTTGTTAAGCTAAACAGGCATTGTAAAGAAGAGAAATGTCATGGAAGAGGACAGTTCATAAAAAAAGTTAGATGGAAGTGTCTCGTTAAATCATTTTGCTGTTTGTGAAAAAGATGGTAATTATAAAAGTTAACTTTTTGATGTTATTATATTATTCACATTGTGAATTTTATTTTTCTGTACCACATTTCTATTTGTTATATTAAAGTGCTGGCATCACTAGTTTTGGGGTACTGGATATTTTTGAAGAGTGCTAACGGCATTTATTATAGTGAGAGTGATATTATTATTATTATTATTATTATTATTATTATTATTATTATTATTATTATTATATTACAAAATTCATTTTATTATTTGTAAATACAGTACTTTACATAAATGTGGATTTTGTATTTTATAAACATATTCACGGGATTGTGAAGAAGATTTGCATTATTATTATTATTATTATTATTATTATTATTATTATTATTATTATTATTATTATTATTATTATTATTCAGAAAAAGACACCTGTTCATAAGGAACAACCCTCAAGGGCCGTTGGCTTGGAATTCATTTGAAGTTCATTCAAAAGAAGTATCAGCAGGTAATAGGAAATACATAAAAAAGAAATCAGCTATTAGAAAAGAAAAAAATAAATTAACAAATTAAGAAATAAATAGGTAAAAATGTAAAGTATAAAAAAAACAAATAGAATTGCTTCAGGGTGGCAATGCATTGCATGTTCGCTCGAACTTTTGAGGTTCCTGTTATTATAATATAGTTTTTCGTTTTTCCTCTTATTTTATGAAGGTTCTTGTAAACTCCAGTGTACCAGAGTGTACATCGTTCTTTCGTTACAAGTGGCTTCGTCTTTCCACCCAATAAAGGGCCAGGCGTTAAAATTTCTAATTAGGAAATGTCACCCTGGAAGAGAAGAAAGTTGGAGGTTAGGAAGAGAGTTCTTCCTTTCAAGAAAATGTGAAGAAGATTAGGGAGTTCGATCCGTGGTCTTGCAAGGGAAAATGTTCGCTGCAAGTGATTTTTTTATCCAGGGATTGCTGAATGTGCATTGGCTGATGGAGACACGAATTCACTCTTCCGTATTGCACGTACATTCTTCTCTCTCTCTCTCTCTCTCTCTCTCTCTCTCTCTGTATATATATATATATATATATATATATATATATATATATATATATATATATATATATATATATATATATATATATATATATATATATACACACACACACACACACACACACACACACATACGGTATACGGTACATGTGATTGGCTTTAATATGTTCATACTTATAGGAGTTTCAGGGTGACCGAATGCGATTGTTTGTATAGATATGTATTTCTGGTGAATTCACAGACGGAATAAACTATGCTAGCTTTAGTATGATTTGTGGAAGTTCCTAAGGAGTTGCTGAAAGGAATTTATTCCTCGTTTGAACAAAAGAATTTTTTAACGGAGGATAAAGAGAATTATAGGGTTGGAGTATTGTGTTTGGTAAGAATGGGGAGATGTCTGAAACGGCTGAGAGAGAGAGAGAGAGAGAGAGAGAGAGAGAGAGAGGGGACGATGGATGCCATCAGAGTTGACAGTAGAAGAGCAATTTAGCGTGAATCGCGTTCTCTTTATGTAAAACCTTTGTGCGAGGAATTCTAAGCAAAAATAAAGCTGGTGAGGTATTCATGAGTATTGCAGAGGTTTTTATTTATTTATTTGTTTTTTTATGATAGTGATTTGTTACTGTTTAAATAATACAGAAGCTTCGGAGAAACAACTTGCTGCTCTTCATGGATTTAGAAACTTATAATTTTTTTTAACAGGAATCAATATATGATGGTAAAAAATTTTTGACAGTGGTAGAAAAATTTTTAACTGGAATCAATATATGACGGTAGAAAATTTTTTGTAGGAATAAACATATGATGGTAAAAAAAATTAACTGGAATAAATAGATGATAGTAAGAAAATTTTTATATGAATAAATATAAGATGATAAAAACTTATTAGTAGGAATGAATATATAATGGTAAAAACATTTTAACAAGAATAAATATAATGGTAAAATATTTTAACAGGAGTGAATATATGATGGTAAAATACTTTTAACGGGAATAAATATATGATGGTAATTTCAAGTCGATACGTTTGTGAAGACGATATTGCACGGTGGTGATAGATTGGCAATCCTGAATTCGTAATTACAAATAAACATTATTATTCTTAGTGTAATCAAGGAAAACAAAGCAATGTCAGGTTTACATGAGTCAAGTCTTTTGCTGTGGAATTGAGAAAAAAAGTGGACTTTGTTTAAAATAAGAAGAATGAATACGTAAGGTTTTAGTTTCTGTAAAAGAAAACATTGAGATGGCTTTGTCTCTCCGTCCGAACTTTTTCTGTCCGCCCTCAGATCTTAAAAACTACTCTGGCTAGAGGGCTGTAAATTAGTATGTTGATCAACCACTCTCCCATCATATAACATACCGAATTGCAGCCCTCTAGCCTCAGTAGTTTTTAATTTTTTTTAAGGTTAACGTTAGCCATAATCGTGCGTCTGGCAACGCTATAGGACAGGCCACCATCGGCCGTGGCTGAAAGCTTTATGGTGTGCGTCATACGGCATTATACGCTGTACAGAAAACTCGACTGCGCCGAAGAAACATCGGCGCATTTTTTACTTGTTTTTTATTCGAAGCGAAAAAAGTGGGGTTAAAAATGTTCCCGGTTTTCGGAGTGAAGAAGGTATTGGAAAGAAATGACCTTGCTCCTCAGGAAGATCAAGAATACGATGCTGGACGTCAGGGGCTGATGTGATTTTGATGAGGTTTCCTTTTTGTCTTCGGAGAGACTTGAAAAGAAAAACCCTTTGTTCAGCGGTGTCATCCATGACTGGTGCATTATCTTTTTTCCACCCTGGAACTCCATCGGTGGGAAACAGGACACACACACACACACACACACACACACACACACACACACACACACACACACACACACACACACACACATTCTTATATGTGTATATTTATTAATTTATAGGTTTTTCGTCATCAGACCGGGTAGCTTCAGAATGTTACCCTTATAGTTTTCAGCAAGTATCTTAGAATAATGTTACCAGGTTCCCTTCGTAGGTCGCACACATACACATATATGTGTGTATTTATAAATTATATATATATATATATATATATATATATATATATATATATATATATATATACATATACACATGTATGTATGTATGTGTATACTGCTTATATATGTATGTAATTATATGTAATTATATATATATATATATATATATATATATATATATATATATATATATATATATATATATATATATATATATATATATATATATATATATATATATATAATATACACACATAGTTATACTGTTTTTGTATGTTCAGCGCTCATACATTCCGTTGCGTTTAGGTTTTTCCTAAGTGCATGCGGCCGTACCGTTATTTTTAGCATCATATGTTATGTGACTGTTCCTGGTGCATTTACTCTCTCTCTCTCTCTCTCTCTCTCTCTCTCTCTCTCTCTCTCTCTCTCTCTCTCATTGTGGTCACGCATGAACACCTACGCGAAGCGGGAGCACTCGGAAAGAAAAGGAAAATCTTCGGATGATACTACAGCTCTCTTTTCATACGTCTGGACGAGCACCCTGTTGTTTTAGAAAACAAATGTTAGTGGCGGTGAAAAGTTGTCGAAAACCCAAGGGGGCGGAAGACGCCCTCAGTGAAATTGTATATGCAAGATGGAGAATCGCGTCCTTGCGACGGAAAAGGGGGGTGCAAAAAGAATGAGATGGAAGCGGGAGAGCTCCGGCAAGGCGACGGATTTGTTCTGTAAAAATAGGAAAAGATGTTGAGGTTGCTGTCTGTGTTTTAAAGTTCCCGCTGTGATTTGTAAAAGGAGGAGTTGTACTTTGAAAATGAATAAATTAAGCCTATTATTTTTCTACGTGTATCGCTCCTTTTTATCTCAAAATTTCTCCCCTCTTTCTCCCTCACTCTCCCTCAAATTCATATTCCTTAGTTTCGTTGTTTTAGGGATTTTTAAGATGCTCTGTTGGCTGGGGGAAAACCTGTTGGTGAACTTTGCGCCGCGAAATGTCATATTCTTTTACTTAATTAGAATGATACCGAAGTAGTCTATGTGATGGAAAGATTCAATGATATGTAGTAGAACAGAAATGAGGTGGGCATACCCGTTTGCTGTTTTTGAGTTATATTCAATTATATTCCTTATGAGATTGTTTAACATTTAATTACGCTCATCATTCCTTTTTGTAACAGTTTATAACCGAAATATGATAGATATGGCTGTTTGTTGTTTCAACAGAAGAGAGTTTTTTGTAGTTTCAGAAGAAATAATAATAATAATAATAATAATAATAATAATAATAATAATACATTTTTCCCAAAGAATACCCGAAACGAACCTTTAAAACATTTATGAAAATAATTTTCTTGTCTTTTACCAACAAGGAGAAACTGCTCCTTTGAAAAATTCCTGCGGCATTTTAACAGGAGACTCATTTTCTCAGAAGCAGGGTCGTGGCATTTCTCTCTCTCTCTCTCTCTCTCTCTCTCTCTCTCTCTCTCTCTCTCTCTCTCTCTCTCTTCTCTCTTCTCTGTTTGGTTTACCTAGTGTTTGTGTTCTATTTTTCCAGAGGTTTTGATTTTCTTACGATAAGTATAAATGGTTGAACCTTCATATATATTATATATGTGTAATATATATATATATATATATATATATATATATATATATATATATATATATATATATATATATATATATATATGAACTATACGCCTGTCTCCACTGCGGAAGCGCCTCTGGACATTAATCTAATAGTTGTTTAATAATGTTTGTGGGATAATGGCTACTGGCTCTATGTCGTCTCTATCTTTGTTGCGATCACCACATTCGATTAACTACCAGATAATAATTCAGTGTTGAGAACAACGGGCAAACAGCTGATTTTCACGAAACTGTAAGGTTGTCTCCTCTATCCCTCCCGGGATCGATCTCGGGACTCGTGCACAGTATAAAAAATGTTTACGTTTAGAGGTGAGTACAATGAAAAATATTTCCAAGAACGTCACGGAAAACCTCTGAAGAAAAATTCTCATGCTATTCACCAAGCCTGTACTAAAGTTAATCCAAACATAATGAGACGGTTGGAAAAGAATCATCTTATATGCTCCAGAATTGGGTAACTCAGTTCAGAGACGTCTTAGTCAGCGTTTATTTGTCTCCAAGGAGAGTTAAGTTATAGAGAGAGAGAGAGAGAGAGAGAGACAGAGAGAGAGAGAGCGAGCGAGCTTTCTGAAGACAGTCGAATTGCATTTTCACTTGGTTTTATTACACCCTTTGTGGGATTTAGAAACCTCGCTCACTCTCGCAGGCAGCCAACCTTGATTTAGATTTTCATTCTCGTCTCATCAATCAGTTTCTGAAGGCATTTTTACGTCTTCTTGGATTTCCTGTACCTCGTCTGAAGAGGAGGGTCGAGTGAAAACTACGAAGGGTCTTTCTGTCTTCATATTTTTGGGAGCTAATTTGTATGTCCGGGATTTTTCCATTGTACTGGAATCTTCGCGTCGTTATTAGAATCATTTTGATCACCATGACAGATTCTGCAGGTACGATAATAGGATAAGAATTTAAGAGCTACTGATAATTCGACATCATCATCATCATCACTTCTTCTTCTTCTTCTTCTTCTTCTTCTTCTCCTTCTTCTTCTTCTTCTTCTTCTTCTTCTTTATGGTGGTGTTCATCATGACATATGAAAAATTTTTTTTTTTTTTTTTTTTTTTTTATTCCATCGGGTCCAGTTTACTGCTCCTTCCTTTTTCTGTCATTATTTGATTTTCTTCGGCGATTAGACTTCCAATGAAGCAGGAGAATCCCATCAACTTGCGTTAAACTGCAGACTAATCATTTCATCAAGATAAAAAGGGTTTGAGCCAATTCTGACGGTCCTTTTAAACGCCCCTGTGACAGGATTTTGAGGAGGTGACGAGAACCTTTTGGATTTTGTGTGACGGTGTTTGTTCCTTTTGCTTGTAGTATTTGCTATCAAAGAATATATATATATATATATATATATATATATATATATATATATATATATATATATATATATATATTATATAATATATATATATATATATATATATATATATATATATATATATATATATATATATATATATATATATATATATATATATATATATATATATATATATTTTTGTTTTTTCCAGAAAGGTAGAGCTTTTCTGTTTTCATAAGTCTTTGGGATGACGTTGTAAGGCCGTTGCCTTTTTCTTGATTGCAACTTTGTCGATTGGTGGGCGGTGGGTCATGAGTCAGACCAAAGGCTTTTTAGCCCAGTGCTTTGCAACTGATCTACGGCAACCCTTTTATATATATATATATATATATATATATATATATATATATATATATATATATATATATATATATATATATATATATATATATTTTATAAGCGAGATAAAATATTGGTGGGTCTACGTCCTCAGTGAAATGTTCAATCTATTTTGTTGATATAGTCATGGTCGAACCTACTCTTTTACAGGTCTTATTTTCAGCGAGAGAGAGAATATGGATTACTCTCTCTCTCTCTCTCTCTCTCTCTCTCTCTCTCTCTCTCTCTCTCTCTCTCTCTCTCTCTGGCACTATTTGATAATGAAGGTCAGGGAAATTAGGATTACGATAATCGTTCAAAACGAAACGGAAGGCTTTCCACGTCATTTAAATGCTTGTTTGGATTTTGAGCACGTCCCTTCTCTGTTCGTGGCTGAGGTACTGTTAAAACCTATCAGTAAAACTTGGTCATTAGGTTGTTGATTGAAAATACCAACGCAATTATTTTTTCTTAAATTATTGTTACGGCTGAGGACATTTAAACATATCGCACTATGTAATTAAATTAGTGTATATTAAGATAAGCGTGTTAGTTACATATTTACATAAGCATAATTAGAAAATTAATGTTTATGGTAGAAAAGTGAGATATTTACTTACGGTATTGTATGCATATCTCGTCGGAGATCGTTCATTCAAATAGGCTGGCTCCAGGTACAGTTATGTATATATATATGTGTATGTATATGTATATATATATATATATATATTGTGTGTATATATATATATATATATATATATATATATATATATATATATATATATATATATATATATATATATATATATATATATATATATATATATATATATATATATATATATATATATATATATAATTTCTGTTCTGCTTTAGAATAAAAGAAACGTGCAAATGCGTGTATGTTGCTTTCAGAGGAAATGCATTTCATGTAAATTGTATAAACTCTCATTTGTATGTTTGTATATTTGCATGTGCTAATGTACAGGTATTGGCTACTCAGTTTGTCGTTGTCATTGGATGTAGTCTGTGGTACATGTAGAACTGTTGGTAAGAGGATTAATTGATGTATTTTATGGATTTGTGGTCAGAGTTCTGTAGTTTGAATTAAGCTTTATCTTATGTAAACGACACACACATACACATATATATTTTATATGTATGTGCAGTATGTGTGTATATATATATGTATAATTGTATATATAACGTATTTATATATATAGATACACATACACATTATATATATATGTCTGTGTGTGTATGTATGTAAGTATTATAAGTAGAGTATGTATACAAATATAATTTTGTATTATCTAAATTATATTTGGAGAGGGGAAAATATGTCTTTTTTTCATTGGAAAACTATGCTGTTGTTAAAAAGCAAAGTTTCATGTTTCATATTTGAAGTTAAAATTTTAGCTAGGATGACTTGCCGTGTTGTCTGTTTGCGGTGAATTCATTAAAAAAAACAACAGCGTCGATGACCTTAGTTTTTGAGAGGTCAGTTTGATTGAAGTGAGTCAGTCGGGAATTGTGAAACGACTGGTAACGCTCTTAGGAAATTTCACTCGTGCTGGATATGTTCCCATTTTCATGCTAATTATTACATATATGAGATCTAGTTCCTTTTTCTTGTACTGGTCCTAAAAGATACTGTTGTACTTGAAGGATTGACGGAAGTTTGACTGTTGATAAAGTACGACACCCTGATATATCTCGTCAAGGCTGAAAGGAGAATGGTCGGCCTTGCATAACAGCAACCAATTTTTTAGATTGCTTGAGAGCATGAAACACACACACAGTGAGGCTCTAATTCATAGGAAGAAGAGATTTTTCGCCTTCTACACATTCTCACCTAGACTATTAAGCAGTAGACCAAAATAAACCTTTGCGTAGTAACTTCTTAAATGAAGCAATTTCCTCTCTTTTCTTTCTCTCTCCCTTTCATTGTTTGTTCCATCTTGCGTCGAGATGGGACAAAGCTTTCGCCCTTACAACGGGGAGAGCTCTCTCTTTTTTTTTTTTTTATTGCAGCCACTAAGAAAAAAGAATTTCTTTTTCAATCCCATTGTTTCGATGGAAGGAGACTTTGAGCTCAGCTGAGGTATGAGAGAGAGAGAGAGAGAGAGAGAGAGAGAGAGAGAGAGAGAGAGAGAGAGAGAGAGAGAGAGAGAATGTGTATGTGTGTTGTGTATATAAATTTATACCTGACCAAGAGTTTGCTAAGGACGTTCAGGTTGAAGGAGATGGTTTTCTTCCGTTGAAACATTTGAAGATTAGTTCTTTTTTCGACTTGATGCCTCATTTTCAGCCTCATATTTCTTTTGTTTTTTATGTCCATCATTCAGGACACCATTTGACGCATTTCTTCCAAAATCTGGAGATGAAGTTTGATGATTTCCGAAGATTTTATAGTTTGATAACTTCCGCATCTCTTACACACTTTTAATAACCTCTAATCTTCAGGAGTTGTGAAACTTCTTTATCTTTTATGAATAGTGGGGCAGGTTTTAATCTGAAAAGGATCAAATTAAGTCAACTCAGGTTATATTTAGCTTTGGTTGTTAAACATCCCTTTCTTAGTGTTTTTGAAATATTGATGGTTAAGGGGAGGATTGCAATATAGAGCAGTTATGTATCAGATCATATACACATGCAGTATGTGTGTAGGTATGTAAATTATATATGTATTTACAGATATGATTTTATATATTCTGTATGTGTTTATACACAGTATATAATATATACAGTATAAATAGGTATATACTGTATATACATGTGTATATATACACACATGTATATGTATATATATACATATGTGTATATATATATTATATATATATATATATATATATATATATAGAGTAGATATTTCTTATAAGAACCTTCTTTAAAGTGTTTTTTTTTTTAGTTTTTTATTTAACTTTATTACGGTGCCAATAACCTAGATGTCGTGACGCCAGTTTTAGCAACCATAAATCAGTCTATTGACAACTGCGTCATAAACATTTGCAATTTTTAAAGCACTTAATTTATTTGACTGAGATAGAGGCAGGGGAATATTTAAATCTCTAAAACTTTCTTCTCCTATAAGTTAAGGAAAGCTTTTCTTTTCCTAGTATCCAGCGTTCCTATAACTTTGTTCTGTAAGAGTCGAGTGTAATATAGAGCAGTTATATATCTTTACGTGGCAGGCGGGCCTCCTCAACGAAATTTAGATTATTCAGATAAAGTATATGTATTGATAATATATTCGAACAAATATGATCGTGTACATATATATTTTTAGATATTTATATATGTTCCTCTTGGACGAGTCGGTAGAGTTATCGGCTAGCACTCTGCTAGGCCCCGATTCGAGTCTTCGGCCGGCCAGTGAAGAATTAGAGGAATTTATTTCTAATGGTAGAAATTCATTTCTCGGTATAATGTGGTTCTGATTCCACAATAAGCTGTAGGTCCCGTTGCTAGGTAACCAGTTGGTTCTTAGCCACGTAAAATAAGTCTAATCCTTCGGTCCAGCCCTAGCAGAGCTGTTAATCAGCTCAGTGGTCTGGTTAAACTAATGTATACTTAACTTTTTTAGATATTTATATGTGAAATTATTTTTAAACTCATTTATTTTTAGTTTTCTATTTAGATTGATAATTTTTAGTTTTCTATTTAAATAGATGTATTTTTAGTGTTCTGTTTAAATTTATTGGGGCGTCAATAACCTAGATGTCGTGACGCCAGTTTTAATAGACATAATCAATCAATCATTCTCATTTTCTAGTTTCCAGTATTTATAACTTCGTTCTTTGAGCTTCGGTCCTGCCACCCGGCCCGTGGTTAGAGCGTTTGTTTCCCCTATACTATTCTGTTTCCTTTTCCGCTTAGGCTTAGGCTTAGGAAGGACTTATGGTTCCCCCTTGTAGTCCGTCTTGCTGGAAAAAGTGTTTTTCAATTACTAGGTTGGGTAGCGCAGAGATAAATCTCGGGGCAACTTTATATATACTGGTCTCGATTTCATCCCTTTTTGTTTTCATTCTCTGTGGGACTTTTTGGTGTTGCGTTGAGCTGGTTTTAGGCAAACAGTTTGATATTGTTTATTATTTTTTTTTTAGCTCTTGATTATATTTAAAAGTGATTCAGATAGGGGACATAATGACTTTTAAGAGATTTAAACTCGAATATAATTTCGATTGATGTAGCGTATGCGAAGGAATTTGTCCATTTTATTCGGATAACATGCCGTGTTTGTATGTGCATTTCCGCATTGGTAGTGTGTTTCATTTAATCTTGTCTCTCTCGGGCCTCATTGTGATCCTTACTACTTGCTTCAAAACCTAAAAAGTGATGGCATAAAGCCAGTTTAATCTCCAAAAATAATAAGTGTCTTTTGCGAGTTACAACAACGATCGACTGTTTTATAAACAGGCTTTCAGAATTCGTGTTCTTTGTGAGTGTCGCTTGAATACGTTGTCTGGCGTCCTTTAGAGTCTTAAAGCCAGACTCTGGGCGAAGTAGCTACTATTAGCGGAAGATTCGAAGTCCTGAATGCTTGCATTCATGTACAATCGCCTTAAGGAACTTGCGCACCTCTAATTTCGCTGCATTATTGGTCATTTGGTTTCCAAGTTTGGCACAAGATTCTAAAAGATGTCGCAAAAGATGCTTGTGTGGTATTGCCTTCGATTTTGATGTGGTAAAGTGAGAATTTAGTTGCATGGAACTTCAGATTTTGAGAGTGTCTTTCCATCTACTGGAATCAGGACCTTCTCATTGGGAATCCTATCACCGTGGCCAGTCTAACAAGCTATGAAGGCCATTTTCACGTTTATGAATATATATTTGAATAGAGCCTTTCCTTTGATACTTGACGTTTCGTGTGTTTTGCAATTTCTTTGAAATCTGAGCTTTCATGTTTTTTTTTTTCTTTGCATATTGGAGAGAAACTCCTACTTGTTATTATACACACTGTTTTTCAGAAGAAGTCAGTCTGATGAAAAGTTAATATAGGTTTCCATTTTATTTCCGTATTGAGACATTTCCTTTAGATGCTTCTGTCGGTGTTAGATCTGCTCGTCATTAGTTTTATCACGATAATTATAGAACCCATGCCTTCCAAACTTTTGAATTTTGTTCAGAGTAACGCCAAAGGTGACAGACATTTCAGCCAGAATGTCGCAGAACTTGTGCCAATAAATCCGAAGAGGCGCAGAGGAACTGATCTTCACGGTACCTTCAGTTGGCCGGAATCTTGATATCTTCAGGATCTGAAGTCCATTGAATTTAGGCATTTGTTGTTCATACTCTGCCGTGAAAGCTGGGACGTATGGTCTTGAAATTTTGTTGGTGGTGTTGGGGGAATTTGTTCTTGAAGGACCACAAGCAGTTTAATTGGAAATATCACAAAACTGCTCTTGTACTCTTGTATGTATGTACGTATGTATGCATATATGTATATAAACATGTATATATATATATATATATATATATGTATATATAAGTGTATATACTGTATATATTATATTTATATACATTTATATATATATATATATATATATATATATATATATATATATATATATATATATATATATATATTATTGTGTATGTGTGTGTATTTCTCCACATGGAGGTCATCCCTAATTCGGAAGCTGAATAATGAATTTGACAGTGAATATCGTCTTATCTTGGGAGTCACCCTGTGTTATGCTTAATGCATACATCAGAGAAAACGTTTTTAATGTAAATCTGGTTTTAAAAAAGTTTATATTCACTGTTAACTAGAATACAAACACTACACCCTGGAAATTATAGGTTCCTTCAACATTTTATGAAGCTCCTCTCTCTCTCTCTCTCTCTCTCTCTCTCTCTCTCTCTCTCTCTCTCTCTCTCTCTCTCTCTCTGGCTTTCCAACATTTTATGAAGCTTATTCCTCTCTCTCTCTCTTTGGCTCTCCAACATTTTATGAAGCTTATTCCTCTCTCTCTCTCTCTCTCTCTCTCTCTCTCTCTCTCTCTCTCTCTCTCTCTCTCTCTCTCTCTGGCTTTCCAACATTTTATGAAGCTTATTCCTCTCTCTCTCTCTCTCTCTGGCTTTCCAACATTTTATGAAGCTTATTCCTCTCTCTCTCTTTGGCTCTCCAACATTTTATGAAGCTTATTCCTCTCTCTCTCTCTCTCTCTCTCTCTCTCTCTCTCTCTCTCTCTCTCTCTCTCTCTCTCTGGCTTTCCAACATTTTATGAAGCTCCTCTCTCTCTCTCTCTCTCTCTCTCTCTGGCTTTCCAACATTTTATCTCTCTCTCTCTCTATCTCTCTCTCTTCCAACATTTCTCTCTCTCTCTCTCTCTCTCTCTCTCTCTCTCTCTCTCTCTCTCTCTCTCTCTCTCTCTCTGATGAAGAGGTCAGCGTAAGTTTCACGAGTACTCTCTGGCTGTAACAGGATTCAATTTGAACAGTTACATAAGCCTCCTACCCTAGTATAATATTAATACACAGCCATATTGAACAAGAAATGTCAGATTTTATCCAAAAATGTCCGTGCTTTATCTCGAGTCATTCGACCGGCAAGTGCTGTGTTGGTCATTGCCTAGTAGTGTAGAATATCGTTCAAGAGTTCATAAGGGTATACTCATGTGTAAATTGAACTGTATTCAGTGTTTAATTTTTTTTTTATTTTTATTTTTAAAGACTGGGTTATTGGTCATTGTGTTTTCGGATATTGATAGGTTTAATAGTGCCATTGTATTTTCAGTTGACTGACTTTTGTTATATAAGGTCGATGTCAAGGTTATGTAATCAGATTTTATGACCTAGGCTCCTTTATTTATTTTTTAGTGGTTTTTGGTACAGTATGTAAGACACAGTAATTTATTGTTTTTTATTGTTATATATGATAACTATAAATTTTCTGTTTTTTCCAATATTGATGTACTATTTTTTTCCTTACAGGTAAATGCATTGAGATGATTTCCACGAGTGCCCGGAAGAATATATAGTAAGGTGAGGCTAGATTAATTTGAATGTAATTTTATCCAGCTCAAAAAAGCGATTTATTCACGATTTTCAATTTTTTTTATCGAGCTCAAAAAATAAAATTTATTATTCACGATCTTCCAAATTTTATGTTGCTAATTTAATTACTTTGTATCAGTAATCTGCGTCATACGGAAGAATTTGCGAAGGTGCATGCATATATCAGTTGATTATTCCCCCTAATTGTTTCCATGCAACTGTACTTCGTGTGCTTGCTTGCTTGAAGGCCGCAGTGTGACGGTCGTTGGCGTGGAAGACGGATAACCATTGGGTCGCACTGATGTGACTGGGATGCGTGCTTGCAATTAGAGAAGATGCTTCAGTGGAGTTATTCGTGTTCATTCCATAATTTGGGGTGTTCCTTAGTCCGTTTGCTCCGTTACTCCTTTTGTTCCGTTGCTTACTGCATCCGTTGAGATTGGTTAGTTAATTTTTAGATCATCAGAAATTGCAGTGGGTCGTTGTCCTTCTCGTTATGGTTCTAACCATCTCTCATTCCTTGTTGGCAAACATTCTGCCTTTCTGGTCCTCGTTCTTTCATTATTGATATTAATATTCTCTCTCTCTCTCTCTCTCTCTCTCTCTCTCTCTCTCTCTCTCTCTCTCTCTCTCTCTCTCTCTCTCTCTCTCTCTCTCTCTCTCTCTCTATATATATATATATATATATATATATATATATATATAAATATATATATATATATATATATATATATATATATATATATATCATAGTATATATATGTATATTCACACACACACACACAATAATTTTCCAAGCATCTTCACCTAGCCTGTTACAAATTGGCCATTTTCAACTTTTCATGAGAAATTTGGTGCGATGCATTATGACTTGCAAGGTCGTCGTCCTTTTTGCCAAGATTTCAGTTAATAATTTCCAGATTCGAATAGCATGTACTCTAGGAGACACAGCTCGTGCTGGCATAAGGCCAACTAGGATGTAGCCTATGAATTTATGAAAGCCTGAGGATTGTAATTGTAGATTTCTTGAATTTACATAACAGTACTCTGCCTGCACGGAGAAGTTACCACCAGCCAGACTTTTTATTTAATTTTTTTAATTGACGTTTTAGAAATAATTTTTCAAACGAGAACTGTGGCAAGCAGTGCGTATGTTCGTATAGCGACGACCCTTTATGGTTTCGGGATAAAAAGGCCTTTACAGCATTGGTCCGGCCCAAAGAAACGTTATCCATTCACAAGGATGAAAAAATAAGATACTTGCAGAAATAATTTCAAATGAGGCGAACTATTTTCACTGTCATAAATGCTCTGTATATCATTTACTTCATTTCATTATTAAATAAGATTCATATATAATAACTTTTCACTTGTTATATTAGACGGAAGATATCTTCAATAAGAACAATATTAGGACGTTTATAGCTAATTTCCCAACGCTGTTTTAGTATACATAGTATATGAGTGATTAATATCGAGCAGATATATGACTTGTTGTTGTGAGTCAACGATGTCTGTATTTATCTGGAACACGGATAAATTTTCATACGGAAAACTACTGGCCAGATGCTGGCAATGTTGCTTTGCCTTTCCACAGTGTAAAATTGAGGTTCCTACGAAGTGACGGCAGCGCTTTTGGGATAAAACACTGTTATGCCATGCACGAGAAGTCTCACTGAATCGTTACGAGGAAAGCCTTCAGTCCCTGGCAGCCCACTGATGGACAGAGGGTGCGAGGAAACATTCGGTATCCAGAAAATAGTTGTATTATCCGTAAAGTTTCTGTGAATTTAGGAAACCGGAATGTCACAACTTTCCTTTAACTTGGCAAAATAGATCACCTTGTGGTCGTTTTTTTTGCCCTGATGAATTTGGTGTATGTGCTGTTACAGAGACCGGTTTAAATAGAGAACGGCGTTGATTTCTGGTACAGAAGACTAATAATCACCATGTAGGTTTGGTGTCCGTTGACATGAACGTATGATTGGGGTCTTTCGTCGTTCGAGTGATAATACAAAGCAGTCTTAATCTGTGAAGAGAGTTGTTCGTGAAATTTAGCAAGTTATGATCACATTCTCACAATTTCCCCCATACATAGAATTAATCACATAATAGACTTGAAGAAAATAATTTCCTGAATAAAATGATATATGTGTTGATCAGACGAAAATTGTTTAAGTAATGGCCATTTGAACCTCCCGTATGGAACAAGTTTTCATTGGGTTACGACATAAGTGGGTTTAGGGGAGTGGTTTTCAAGTTTTTTGTGCCCATGGCCCATTTTTGGCATCCCTAAATACTCATGTCCCACTGCCCTTCAGAATTGTGTAATGAAGATAATAGAATTATTATAAAGCATTTTCAGAACACTTTATTATTAGTTTTACATTTTCATTTGTGGATTTATTTTTCGGAACACTTTATTAGTTATACATTTTCATTCATGAAAGAAAACACTGGCCTGCATTTACTGAAAACCACTGGTTTAGGGGTACACTCAGTCTGGAGCCAGTTGTGAGATAACGCCCCAACGCCCAATTGTAAGACGTTCAGTTCCATAAACTAGATGAAATTTCCTATCCGAACCATCCATCAAACCTTTTGGCGCTAAAAAGTCAAATAAATCAGGGTGGGTTCTTGGACTGGGAGGGAAGTCCAGCGTTTGTCATGGGATACGAAGTGAGAAAAGTGTTTAGAGAGAAAAATTATATTAAAGATATTAATTTTCGATAATATTTTTAAAGTATCCATGTTGACTGTGCAGAAAATGCCATTTCACGAATTTTTGTAAATGTGTGTGTGTTAGGAATTTAAGGAGGAGTGTGACTAAGACGATTCGTTGAATTATGCATTTAAGGAGAGAATGAGCAAAGCAGGACAGAGAGAATGCTCAAAACTGTGCGGAATAATGATATACTGTCGTTACTCAATCAGTTATTGTTATTATTATTATTATTATTATTATTATTATTATTATTATTATTATTATTATTATTATTATTATTATTATTATTATTATTATTCGGTAGATGAAATCTATTCATAAGGAACAAGGTCTTGGGAGTTTTTGACTTGAAATTCAAGCGTCCAAAGAAGTATTTTTTACAATCTTTTTTTTTACCCCTATTATTTTTTACCCCTTTGCGAATAACCCTGACCATTTAGCGAATTTTCAAGCTTGTATATTATGTGAAAGATTCCACATTTATATCGTGGGTCCAGTAGGCAGTTGTTTGCGTACGATCATTTATGGAAATCAAAACTGTCATATTAGTGCCTAAGGCTCTGAAGGCGGTGTTTTTGGATAGTGACTCATAACAAGAGAATTAATAGCTAAAACTATATGGGCGGTTGAATGAAAAAGTAGAGCTTAACGATAGATGAAAATGTCATCAAAATAAAAGATTCTTCAACTTCAGTTGCGAAGCGTAAGGTTAACTGATCTAAGAGCATAACAAAAAGGAGGATTTAGGAAATTAAGAAACTAGGATAAATGAGACAAGACTGGGTTGAAGGTTAGTAAAGAAGAAGGCGGCGGGGGAGGGGGTGGTGGGGTGGGAATTCCCGGGTAATTAAGTTGCTCCTTAAGAGTAGTGATTACGCGGAGGAGGTTTAATGAGCTAAGTTTTTTAAGACGAAAGGATACGGGGAGAAACATATTACCAAAAACTTTAATTTTTTGCCAGTTGAGTTTGTATTTATAGGCTTTAAGTGTCGCACTGAAAAAGATATATATGTAAAAGGATTAGGAATTTGGTGGACGTTTGAAGTGCTGCTGAATGATTGTAGGTCCAGATTGGTGGTTAATCAGACTGTTGTCAGTCAAAAACAAGTAAAATATGCGCCGGAGAAAATTCGGCCCAATCGAGTTTTCTGTACAGCGTATAATGCTGTATGGGCCGTGGTCCATGAAACTTTCAGCCACGGCCCGATGGTGGCCTGTCCTACAGCGTTGCCAGACGCACGATCATGGCTAACTTTAACCTTAAATAAAATAAAAACTACTGAGGCTTGAGGGCTCCAATTTGGTATGCTTGATGATTGGAGGGTGGATGATCAACATACCAATTTGCAGCCCTCTAGCCTCAGTAGTTTTTAAGACCGGAGGGCGAACACAATAGTTTTCTTTTACAGAAAACTAAAAATGGAAATCATGGGCCAGCTACATCTTATTTACAAATCTAGGATATAAACGAATGGTAGGATATTTCTAATATTCACAGATACTTCTAGAGATCTCTGATACTTGTGCAATTTGCAAAACTTCTGCAGTTTCATAGTACCTTCAAACCGTAAAAGAACCTCTTAAACCTACCCAGATGTCTCGAGCCGAATTCTCTGAACACTTGCGTGATGCTTGTGTTTTAGAGAATTCGGCACGAAACTTCTGTTTATGTTTGGAAGTTTCTGCTACATCTTGAAGGTACTATGAAATTGCAGAAGTTTTGTAGACTGCAGAAGTATATCAGAGTAAGCAAGAAGCGAGATGAAGATTAGTGGTATCTTGCACTGTTTATGTCCTTGATATATCGGCAAGATGTACCAGGCACATGAATTCCATTTGTCATATTTTGACTCCATTAACTTTTAGATGAAAGGGCATCTTCTCATTTCTGTTGATATATTCAGAACATGCATTCGTATATGTGCCTGCGCTTGAGGTTTTTAATTGACAATTCCTGTATTGCATGAACGTTGGCATAATGTGACGTCAGATAATTCGTTTGATTATCGGTATTCATTGCCAGTTTCGATTAGTCGCGAGACAGAAAGTAATTTTGTTATCCATTTGCTTCGATCAAACACTAATGTGAAAGGGCACTGTAATGTCTGTTTGTCTTTCATTATTGTTAGCAAATTGCTTTCGTCTTTTATAACCAGTCCGCCATTCATCTTTTGGAAAAAAAAATGCATTCATTTACATCATCAATATTTGATTAGTGAAGGATGTTAGCGGATGTTTCATGCGTCTAGTTATTGCAGGATTTTATTTTGCTGTTGTTTATGCGATGTATTGGGGGGAGTTTACCCAGTTTTGTCTCCTGATCTATTATTCACTTCATTTTCATAATGGCTCTACGGCTTGTGTGTATTGAAATGCCTCTCTCTCTCTCTCTCTCTCTCTCTCTCTCTCTCTCTCTCTCTCTCTCTCTCTCTCTCTCTCTCTCTCTCTCTCTCAAGTTTTGTTGTCACTCTCATGGTCCATTTTTAGAGTTCCAGAGGCATACAGCAACTTATTAATGCATGACTTTATTGCTCTCTCTCTCTCTCTCTCTCTCTCTCTCTCTCTCTCTCTCTCTCTGTTTTGTGGTCACTTTCATGATCCACCCTTAGAATTCCAGGGGCATACAGCAACTTATTAATGCATGATTCTCTCTCTCTCCTCTCTCTCTCAAGTTTTGTTGTCACTCTCATGGTCCATCTTTTGAAGTTCCAAAGGCATACAGCAACTTATTAATGCATGATTCTCTCTCTCTCTCTCTCTCTCTCTCTCTCTCTCTCTCTCTCTCTCTCTCTCTCTCTCTCTCTCTCTCTCTCCTCTTTTCTTTTAAAAGGTTACTTGAACGAGGATCTGTTCGAAGATGGAAAGTGGATAGTATTTGTACAGAGGTCGTCAGTGAGGGAATCCGAATGCCTTACAAAGTCGAGGCTTTACGGAAAGATGTCCTGAGGGAATGAGATTGTCATTTCAAATCATACCGGGCTTCCTCAACAAATTGTAAATTATATAGATATGCAGTATGTGTGCATGTATGTATAGCGTACGTAATTTTACAGATATGATTCTAAAAATATATTTTTAGGCATTTCTTATATGAAACACCCTTTAATTTTTTTTTAAGATTCTTATTTCATTTTATTACGGAGTCAATAATCTAGTTGTGACGCCAATTTTAGCAGCCATAATCAGTCAATCAATCCAGTTTAGAAACTCGTCAGACCATGAAAATCTGGTGTGAATAGCCGTAGGTCACATTGAGACCCAAAATCCCAGCTTAATTATGTTGATCGCTCGTAAGTTCAATTTCATAGTTTTTAATCTTTTGGAAATTAAATATTTCGATTAAACGCAGAACACTGCAGCATTCACTGAATTTCGCCATTATTAGAAAAGTAATAATAAATTCGAGCCCTGTTAAATTCAGTCACATTGAAAATAACATTTATAATCCTCTCCCCTGTGTTATGTTGCAGAGGCTCATATCATGAGGATTATACTGGCAGAGTGAAACAGGAAGTCCGGGCTTTTACGAAGTGTAACATTTTTTTATTTTTTTTTATTTTGCTGTTATGATTAAATGCGGATTGGAGGCATTGTAATTCCCGTGTTTCTCTCTGTCCTAATGATAAAATTCTCTCTCTCTCTCTCTCTCTCATACTTTTTCGTTAACCTAATGATAAAATGCTCTCTCTCCTCTCTCTCTCTCTCTCTCTCTCTCTCTCTCTCTCTCTCTCTCTCTCTCTCTCTCTCTCTCACACATACTTTTTCGTTAACTTAATGATAAAATGTTCTCT
Organism: Macrobrachium rosenbergii; assembly: GCF_040412425.1. Taxonomy (NCBI): domain Eukaryota; kingdom Metazoa; phylum Arthropoda; class Malacostraca; order Decapoda; family Palaemonidae; genus Macrobrachium; species Macrobrachium rosenbergii. Next base: position 10,227,486 of record NC_089790.1, read on the forward strand.
CTCTCTCTCTCTCTCTCTCTCTCTCTCTCTCTCTCTCTCTCTCTCTCTCTCTCTCACATACTTTTCGTTAACTTAATGATAAAATGTTCTCTCTCTCTCTCTCTCTCTCTCTCTCTCTCTCTCTCTCTCTCTCTCTCTCTCTCTCTCTCTCTCTCTCTCATACACACACACAGTAGACCATCTGTGTGTGTTATCGATTGAAATGGTTAAAAGGCATAATGGTATTTTTTCACTTGAAATTATCATCTCCAGCACGGCCCCTAGTAATTTTTTTCTAATGCTCCAGTAGCATTTTAATGCTTCTCCAACTTACCGTAGGAAGGCCACGAAAAAAAAGCAGAATAATGAAGTGTTTTCACTGTTTAACATTTTCACTTTTGAAAAAGATTCACGTGATAGCGAACCTTTCTTATCGGTATGATTACGTTGCATATATTCCTCTCTGGCCATTTTATTTTTCAGTAGCTTGGCGTGATACTCTGCAGGATTATTTGTGAATATTTTCGCTTGCATCTTGTGCATAAAGTGGTGATGATAAATGTTGAATTACCAAAAATTCTCAGCGCTTTTCAAAGGAAACATTTTTCGTGCAGGTTTTAGATAAAATTGATTGCTCACGTCTGTTATTTTCAACTTAGTTTTATAAATCCGTCACCGCACCACGGCAGTATAATAACAACCAGGTACAAAATTGGCTTGAAACTATAACATTGGTGTACTTGGGTTATACTTATCCTAGATTCCACTTCAAAGCTTTCAAGAGAGTTAATTGTAGTAGTAGTAACTGTAATATTTATGTGACATGCATTATTGTGTAATGACATATTGTAGGCATAACTAGTTCTGCGTAGAGAGGAAAAAAATAGGATTTTAAAGAGCCTATAACATTAATCAGAGTCCATCACTCACGGTCTCAAAATATTATGAAGGGTGGAAATACATCACACCGGACCTCGACATGACATGTGGCTGATCCGAGCTAAAATAGTTTGGTCATTAATAATTGTCCGTCGATGGTAATTGGGATTTAAAATTTCGGCCCCATCAGAAGTTTTCCATTTTATTCGAAACTCCAAAAAATGCGAATGGGCCTTTATCTTCCCGCGGAAAATAATGTAAAGTTGAAGAGCTGAATCGCGCTGAAAACGCATTTTCATCAGTTTTTATAACGTCTCGCCTCGTGCAGTGACGGGATTTGGAAATTCGGATATTTTGGGAATTAATCCTCTCGCTCGTGTGTATCTGAATGGGGTTCTGCCATTTGTCATGCGAGGGAGTACTCGGATAATTGGGAATTCCAGCGAACTTTTTTTTTTATATTTTCGGTGTATCTTGTTAACCCGAATGGTGGCTTTTATTGTTGGGTAATCTGTTTCAGCGCCTGTCGTGTCCTTTCATCATTTTCAGTTATTTTCAAGTTATTACGGGAGATGCACTTTAGCCATCCATGTTTTAAAAAAACTGAATAGCCATCATTACTCCGTTTTGATTTTTTTTTTTTACTTTTAGCATGCGTTAGTCTTTGACCTTCTAAAGGTGAAGAGTAGTGGGTCATTTTCAATCAAGATAGTTTGACATTACCTTAAATTTTAACAAATATAAGATATTGTTATGCAAGATATTTTTTACGTATCTTGTCTTCTACAATAATAGTCATTGCGCCTCTTGTTTATCTCAGGGATCTTACTCAGCAAGATGATGATGGTAATAATAATAATAATAATAATAATAATAATAATAATAATAATAATAATAATAATAATAATAATGCTGTATAAAACGAAATGTCTAGCTAGATATTTTACCTTTTGTAAAAACTGTAGTACTGAATTGCTGATGTCCAGCCTGGGAATAGTTTCCCTCACTACTGGCCCTTGATTTAAGTATGCATAGGATTGTGACTTACCATCACGAACCTCTCTTATGCCACCGCCCTTTATTGACAGTGTGGGTGAAATAGTAATAGTAATTATAATGATACTCTCCAAATGTTGCAAATGCGACTCTCGTCCATTCCAACTTTCTTTGGAATACTAACTGATATGACTGTCTTCAAGTACTCTCGCATAGTCTCTTTGAATACTGAAGGTTTTAATTCAGATAGCGACGGCAAGGAAATGTAGTTTCTATGATCCTGTTAGATCGGATTCCAGGTAAAAACTCTCATGTCCTTGTCGCTTTAGTAATTTCTCTATGATTGTACTTTTTGCTTGAAATGAAGAGTCGTATGTGGAATATAATTCATAATTTGTTAGATGAAAAGAATAGCTGGTGGACTTTTTACATTTCGAGGAAAGTAAAGAAAGGAAAGGGGGCCTCTTTCCCCCCCCACCCTCTTTTTTTTTTTATATAGGAATCCATGAGACGAATCCTTACGTGGTGAAATTATGAGTACTGTAATGTTGCTCTACGGAAAGAGCTACAATATGAATATTTCTTATTATTCATGTCAAAAACTGTTAGTATATGATTATAACCGCACAATCATCCGTCTCATAAAGTGTTAGTGTGTGATTATTACCCCATATCCATCTTATAAGTGTATGATTGTAATGCAAAATGGGGCAGTAATGAAGGTGTAGTAATACAGCTTATATTGCGATAAGGAAGTTTCTTCCTGTGATTCATTAACAAAAAATCTAGGCAAAGGCTGGTAACGAAAAGGTAATTCGTGAATTTTGTACATCAAGGAAGCAATTTCTCGTGTATGGTCGGTTCTACTAATCAACTTAGCTGTGTCCAGTTTGTTACTTCTGAAAATTTGTACAATTCGTTTCCCTGGTATTTAAGTTTATTAAATGAATTCTTATGGAAATTGTAGGAATTGTAGGCTTAAATAGGGCAAAATATTTTATTATTATTATTATTATTATTATTATTATTATTATTATTATTATTTTTATTATTGACTGATTAAGGGTTGTATCATGTTTCGCTCGCTGGGACAGGTAATTTTCACATCTTTCAGGATATGAAATGAATTTTTAAATAGAGGCATTGGTTCCAATTTTGCATTTTAAAGAGTATCAGTCCCAGCTTTTAACCAGATATTTATCACTTTTAATTCACCTTTTTATTCTATCAAGAGATTCTTTGTTGATGTAAGGAATATCATCTCCGGAGTTCTCTTTCTTGCAAATGCTTAATGAAACACCGTTAGTAGAGCTAAAAGTTTCACCGCTAAGACTATGTGGTCAATTTAAACGTGTGCAAAACTCAGGCGATTTTCTGCTAATGAGTTTTAGATGAGTAAGATATCATTATCCAGCTTTCGACTGAAAACTCGAATAATCAAGCTGCGCTTAGAGATTAAGGCTCTCTATTACTTAGAGTCTGGGTTTGCACTAATGGAAAGGGAGAATGAGAAGTAAATGGTACAATTCTCCAACAGAAAAAAAGAAAAAAAATTCTTTGAAATGATTACGATGGATTTTTTTTCCTCTCTTATTCAGACATCTGCATTCAGTTGGAGAAACTGAAAGGTAAGTAGTTATCATGCCACTCTTGCTGTGGTATAAACCTAACAGTGACAATTTTGTGAAAAATAAAAATTAAATTCCATCAGATTTTTTTCCGTGTTAAAGGTAAATGTAATCGTTTGGTCAATCGTGTTTTGCTACTAAGACGTATGAGCGATTCTGTGCTGTTTTCCACAGCTATGGTCAGGAAAGAGAATGCTGAGGTGGATTCTGAGGCCCTCACTACGTTAAAAGCTGGGAAATGAAGAAATTAGAACTGCCAGGATGGAAAAGATTATTGATATAATAAGAGAGTCGAGATTAACATGGTATGGGCATGTGGTGAGGCTAAGTGACGAGGAAGGATTGAAGAGGGCTTGGTTGGAACCTGAAGGGTAGAAGGTCAGGTCAAGAGGAAGGCAAAGGATTAGAGTGAGTGATGAATTGAAGGAGGCTTTGGAGAAGAAGGTATTAGTGGAAGAAGATGGTTTCGATAGGAATATTTGGATAAGGCAGCGGACCCCTTAACGTAGGATAGCCGTGTGAATAAAGAAGTAAAATACCCACTCAGAAAAAAAAAGCTAGGTTAGGTAAGGTAAGATAAGCTTGGTTAGGCTAGGTTACATTACATAGCTTTTTCCTTTCCTCCGTGCTGCTATACTATATTTCTCACGTCCATGGAAAATGCAAAAGGTTCTATAATTGAAAATGTCAAAACGTAAGCTAACCATAAGAAAAAAGATTGTCCATTTAGTCATTTACCTTCTTCTCGAATACAAGAATTGCTAGATTAGTGAGGGAACAGTGGCGTCATTGCAGGAAAATTTCTTATCATTGATTTGGCTTCCGTAGTAATTTTTTATTATACAAAAGCTTAATGTCGAAAAGTAAGATGACAGCTAATGTTATGAGACAGCACATTCTGTAAGTGAATACGAGTTTGGTTAGGGTTAAGCTAGAGCTTGCGTTACCAGGATTGATGATTAATCAATTGTAACACCTTCAGGGCCTTGACCGATTTTTTTCTCTTGTCTTCTTATGGTTGCCTTTCCGGTCTGGGCAATATAAAGGCATTAAGTTGCACGTCCCAGTGTCACTGACACAAAAAGGGAAGAGGGTGGAGGCGTTTTTATCGAGCTTCAATGTCTTGTTAGGGGAAAGATCTTTTGATAAATTCTTAATATACAACGGATTTAAAAATGAACAGAACTGTGAACACCCAAAGTAGCATATTTTGATATTTAGGCGAAGTCATGTCCAGTATTTAGTTTTATTTGTTTATAAGTAATGTAACAATATTCTCATCTTTTCTCCTTGCATCTTTATTTAATGATTTCACCTCTGTAACTGTCAGCACTCAGCTTGTATTTTTCAGCCCGTCTTCTGTAATTTTGCTCAGAATCACCAGAGCTCTTAAATAACTTATTAAATAAGGCAAAAGCTCAATTTGTAACTTTTGTATCCCTTCCGACTGATGTATTTTGTCTTTACTTTGTAAAGGCTCTCCAATGAATATAACTGAAAATGTGTAAATTCTGAAAAGCGATGGAATGTTTTAAGTTAGCGCATAGTGTGTTTTGGCTGAAAAGCGGCTTGTTTTCACTCAATATATTTTTTAAGGGTATCCAGTATCCAAGTTTATAGATACCAGTTACTATTAGAAACCTGGATGGATTTAATTCTGAGGCACGTACTTTCATATGCACAGTAATTTCAATTGTATGCAAATTTAATGATCTCCCTCCTACATTTTGTAAACTCATTTTCAATTACAACCTCCCCCTCGCGGAAAAAAGATCACGCGCACGCCAATTCAACCTTCTGGAAAATGAATTTTGTCTTCCAGCGACCGTTTCCAGCATCCCTTACACGTCGAAGAGCTGCGAGAAAGTCCTTCTATTCTGTATTTCTGGAAATGCGCTGAACTGGCCCCATGGCTTCGCATTCATATGGCTCTGTAGTGCAGATATTTTTAGACCTGCTATTTGGCTGGTTCTCGTGCCTTTTTGCGGAGCGTATTTACATCGGGTACGTGACCACTTTTTTGCGCGAGGGTTATGAAAGTTTATGCTTAAGGGAGCCTTCGTGTTGGTCACCCAGTTTCTTTTTCTTTTGAGATGAGGACGAGGGCTGGTGATGCATGGGGTCGTGGAATGTAATGAGGACTCTTTGTATCTTTGAATATATTTATGATGGCGTCCATTATTATTATTATTATTATTATTATTATTATTATTATTATTATTATCAAAGGACATGGACAGAATAATGCTGTAGTTGTGTACCTTTTACCTGTAACGTTTCGACACTGGCCTTCATTTACAGAGAGTAAGACATTGATAAAATGCAAAGGTGTAGAAGTATAAATATAATAATAGTATTTATTATTACTAAAATAATAGTAATAATTACTACTATTAATAACAACTATGTACTTTATAACACACACACATATATATAGATATATATATATATATATATATATATATATATATATATATATATATATATATATATATATTATATATAGGTTATTAATAATAATAATAATAATCATTATTATTATTTTGCTATTGAAATATTAAGGTATCATAAACTGTCCATAATACTTTCGATATTTTCCTGAAATTTTGCAGTTCAAGTTTAGACTTTTTCTCATCAACAAAGACCAACTTCGACGGTAACAACGAAACACGCAAGACTGTTAGGGTCCAGACCAAGGGACCAAGACAGCTGTAGCGAAGTTCCCCTAAACTTCCTTCATTAATTAACGAAATTTGCAGTGACTTGTTTTAATTTGCCTCATAAAGTGTGCAGCAAGGGAGTTCTGGACATTTTCATACTGGTGGAATTGTTGCCTGATATAATGATTGAATTTAGTTGAAGGTTAATGATTTTGATAAAAAAATTGAAAGTTCCTCTTTTGACGGACGCATTGATTATATAAATTTATGGGTGAATTATTCGACAAAATAAAACTGCTTGCAAAAACGAACGTGGGGTTCTGATACACGCGCAAATGTGAACTTTCTTCTTAAGGTACAGTAAAATCGATATTAACGGGTTATTTGTGGCTTGACATTTGAAAGTGTAACAGTACCATGTGTAAAATCAGTGATAGTTCTCATCTAGGTTCTCAGTACTCACGGTGTGTGTGTATATATATATATATATATATATATATATATATATATATATATATATATATATATATATATATATATATATATATATATATAATTTATTTTTTCACACTTTGTAGAGAGAGAGATAGAATCACCAAATTATCTTTGATAGCTAATTCATTACTCGCGACATTTTGAGAGAGATGAAGAATGTACCGGATAAAGTAATCAGTAATTTTAATAGAAGAGAGAGAGAGAGAGAGAGAGAGAGAGAGAGAGAGAGAGAGAGAGAGAGAGAGAATAAACTCTGATAGGTAAAGTCTTCACTAAGGTTGACTTGAGAGAGAGAGAGAGAGAGAGAGATTTAAGTGGCCACTTATTCATCTTCTTTCTCGAAGTTTGAGCAGCTTATTAAGGATTGAGTTTGTTTTTCTTGAGCTATGCAAATGCAGCGCCAACTTTCCTGTATACACAGTCGAGAAGCGGATGTCATGCCTGGACAAGGCGAGTGGCAATTCCACACATTTGCTGTTAAAATAACCGTTGTTTGTAGACTGCAGTTGACGTTGTTGTTTGTATTTTAGCCACATGTTTAACTTCCCTTGTTTGTGTTTTGTTCTTGACATTTGGAGACAGAAAGTTTTTTTTATCTACCTTTTTCCCTGACGTTGGAGGACAAAATTTTTTTTAGCTACATTTTTGTTTGGCGTGTGCATTGCCCAAGAGACGTTTCTACAGATGTTTTCTGTCTGATAACAGACTTCTTTGCAATTTGTTTGTTTTTCCAGTTGTTTTTGCTGAATCAAACTTACTTTTTCTTCTCCTTTAAAGTTGTACGTTGTCAAAGACAGTGTTTCTTTAATTTGTAATGAGTTTTATTTCGTAAAACACTTGTCAAAGAAACTGTTTCTTTAATTTGTAATGAGTTTTATTTCGTAAAACACTTGTCAAAGACAGTGTTTCTTTAATTTGTAATGAGTTTTATTTCGTAAAACACTTGTCAAAGAAACTGTTTCTTTAATTTGTAATGAGTTTTATTTCGTAAAACACTTGTCAAAGAAACTGTTTCTTTAATTTGTAATGAGTTTTATTTCGTAAAACACTGACCATATTTTTTTTGAAATTCTGAAAAGAATGTGCAAATACCCATGTATTATAGGTTACATAGATGGTATCATTCCCAAACCAGGAGTACTACAGAAGTTGATGACATCAAAATTCTTTTTTGATTTTGGGTTTGTGGCTTCGGTTTACGGGTTGGGCACGTTATTTGTGGTATCCTTGCTTTCAAATTAGTCTGTTCTGTGTTGTCGAGTAGGAAAATCCCCAATTAATTGCAGGTTGCTTAAGTTATGCCGAAGCAAACAACCTTTGCGTAATGGTTGGAGGATAAGGAAATACAGCAGTGTTGGAAAATTTTAAGTATAATTGGAATTATGAAATCAGGTTGATTAGGTATATATAAGTCTAGTTAGAAGGAGGCATTCAAATTCGCCAGCGGCGTCGTATTCCATATAGATCTGAGCACTCTTGGCAGATCCACGGGAATCAGATTTATCATCATCATTATTATGAGACGCGTGTGTTAAGATTGCATAAGTGCAAACAAGGTTTCTCGTTTCCTTCCCATCGGACGAAGGAGGACGGATTTTTTTGCAAGGATTTATATCGAATACAAAACGATTACTCACCTCATATCAAGGCTGCCAATGAATTGATTTTAAATTTGAAGGCAATATTATCACGTGCTTGTGTCTCTGGCATCAAGTATCATCACAACTAAACTCTCTCTCTCTCTCTCTCTCTCTCTCTCTCTCTCTCTCTCTCTCTCTCTCTCTCTCTCTCTCTCTCTCTCACTACTATTGACACCTGGATATATCAGCCTGATTAAACGATGGCTTGTTCAGGATCTCCTGCTTCCCCTGGTGAAATATGTTTGCGGGTGAGGAGAAGCAACGCAACGGGGAAAAGAGTGAAGTGTCTGAAGTGGTGGGACGGCGAAGAATTAGGCTAATCCCTTGAAATCCCGCGACTCATCCTTCGAGGATTTAAGATGTTCAGGGAAAATCCTCCCCCCCCCTTCTCCCCCTCCTCCTCTGGAATCTCCTAAATTGGGAACTCGGGGATTGGATGTGCTCTCTCTCTCTCTCTCTCCCCTTGGTAGCCGTGACAAATCGCCATATAAATCCGGCATTTATATAGATGGATTCCACAGATTATGAAGTCATGCTGGGGTTGGAATCTGTGGAATGTGTTCATTGTGAGTGTATATAGATATGTATTGTATATATGTATGTATATATACAGTATATATATATATTATAAATTTATATATATATATATATATATATATATATATATATATATATATATAGAGAGAGAGAGAGAGAGAGAGAGAGAGAGAGAGAGAGAGAGAGAGAGAGAACTAACACTTGGTACATGGATATTTTGCTCACGTTCATGTCAAGCAACTTCTTTTAATAATTATTGTTGACTGAAAATACTCCGGCGTCGGTGAAATCTCCATTCCGTAACACTTTTTCTGTACGTGCTAACTAAAATGCAGGCAAATCTTATCAAAATCACCAAATATATATTAAATCCTAGAGTCAGCACCAAACTCATATAACTGAAATGAGAAATATGTTAAACTCCCTCATAGAAGTTAAAAAGGGAAAGATGGAATGAGGATAAAGTTCTTTGATTTCTCATACGATGGAACATGGAAAGGGATAAATACCTGACGATTGCGATGGACGTTTTCATGCTCTTGTGACGCGGCGTTTCTTAATTCTTATCGTCAATATTGGGGTCTTGGTAGAAAACTTAATGGCTAGACTCGGGATACCAGAGACAGTGCTATTGTAATTCCACGGTAAAGCATTCAATTTGTTTTAAAAAGCTAATTCTACAGAATCAGTTAACCTCAAATGCTATCATTCTCTATATTCAAATTATTACAAACGATAATTGTGATTTAGGAAAAGCTTAGTAACTATATATGCTTCCTGAAAGTAGAGTGTTGGTGGTAGTTTTGGGACGGTAGAGCGGGCGGGTGACGACACCCTGAGAACTTAAGGAGTTAAGTACATTTGAGTTCCTTTACGACTCCTGAATTTGTCAACAGGCATTAAAAAGTAATTATTTTCAGTATAGTGGAAGTAAAAATATCGCCTTACATCACAGGCTGCCCTAGAGCAAGAGCCAGTGCCAGCACAAGGCTGGCTTAATCTGAAACGATCGAACGGTCACCTTACAGTGTTATTTTAATTTTATATTCTACTGGCCTTAAAACGGTCTTGTCTCTTTCATTAATTACTTGGTGTGTATCCTGGCTATAATGTTTTTCCTTTGCAGAATACATTTAATCTTGCCTCATGAAGGATCGCTGTTCGTCTTTTATTTCCTTGAGAATTTGGTACGGGAGGAAAATTTGTTTTAAGGGAAAACACGTCTGGCTTGTAGGGGTCTTGTACGTGCTCCCATTATGCCGTAATTTTATTGCTTCTTTAATTCTAGACGTTAATTATTACCCCTGTTTATCATTTTGGCTTAGTTGGCGATTGTAAAACACTGCTTAAAGAGCGCTGGTATTAATGTTGAAACATAGAGGTTTAGTTTGTTTATTCATCTTATTTGGGCTAGTGTGTAACATTAATTCATTTTAATTCGAATTTATTGTAGCTTCTGATATTGTCGTTTATCACATAATGATTTGTACTCTGTTTCACTTTTTAAATATGACATTTGTTTCCCCACCCCCTCTTAATTCAGTGATATTTGTATTTACAAATTATGCTTTGAGATTTTATAAAAGTAATATTACTGTCTAAAGCTCAAGTTGTCTTGAGGGAGACGAACTATTTGACCAGACGCTTTGAAAATAGTGTTCAAGGGGCCTGTTTAAAAAGAATCCTCTATATAACCGATTAGATTATCCCTTTAAATTACATCGACAAAGGTAAGTGTAGCGGAAAATAAGTATTCGCTGAAATTATATGTGAAAAATAAACCAGAGATAGTGGGTTTTTCGTTTGAAGACCAAGATTGTGATCCACCAAGCTAAAAGAGTGATGGTAATTTTATGCCAGCTAAACTTTATGAGACAAGGCTAGAAACTTAATTCCAGAAAGAGATGTAATAATGATAGTTCTTTATCTCATCAACAAATATAAACTTTTCCCATTGAAGAATAACGGTAAATGATGTCGTGGCCTCAGCTTGAACTGGATAGCCAGGGAACTGAAATTCAGACCAATGTATGACCGGTAGGAATTTGCCTCTTTATGGGAATATCTATTATTAGGCCATTGTAAGTTATGATTCTATTTTTATATCCAGCTCTCAGTTTATTACGTTATAGAAAAGTTCCCCTATTTTACTGATGGTAACGTCCATTCACTATATTCTGCGGTGTGTTTTTTACTGATAACAGTTGCCTCTTGAATAATGTGAATGGTGAGGCGTTGTGATGAACTTTCATTGTTGTAAAAAATTGTTTGTCAGGGAAGCTGAATTTTGGAATTGATCATTATTCCTCCGTGTATTTGCATCCGTTCATGTTTCACTCCCCCCCCCCTCCTCCCCACCTCTCTCTCTCTCTCTCTCTCTCTCTCTCTCTCTCTCTCTCTCTCTCTCTCTCTCTCTCTCTCTCTCTCTCTCTCTCCGGCAGACAGCAAATGCTGAATCGCCGGTGAAAACTTATCAAATTAAGGGGGAACATAGCGTTTGAATCGAAGAGACTAGGAAATTGCAATGCATCCGTTGCGTGATTACGTGTCCCTTCGGTAGACGCTGAAATTTATGGTGATGTCGAAAGGAAATTCTATGAACCACTGAGACATTTTGCTCTTATTTATTTTGGAATTTTTGAGCTGTTTGGTCTTCAACTAAAATTCGGTGAAGATGATGCATTCTACGCACGGTAGATTATTTAAACGGATGTTATGATTTGCCTCGTTGGATGAGTGAATGTCTGTAGTGTTCTTATTGTTTGTGTATGTGTAGGTGTGTGTATTTATATATATATATATATATATATATATATATATATATATATATATATATATATATATATATATATATATATATATATTGCATTTATGAATGTATGTATGTATGTACCTATGTAAATATAATTGATTACCGGTATACATTTAGCTTGTATCTGTATATAATTGAATACATATATATTACCATAAAATTATATACATATATATATATATATGTATAATATATGTAATTCAGTGGTAATGTATATGTATTCAATTATATACGTAAACAATCTTAAATGTATAATCAAACGTCCCTGAGAGGGCACAACTGTTAAGGAATTTTGACAGTCACTGTTTATTTCTATCTGTTACATCAAAGTGCAAACTTGTGTTATTATCATATCTGATAGTGGATGTTAGGTGTACAAAGTACAAGTGTTGCAGGCCTAGTGTTCATTACTTTTGATTTAATAAAGAGCAGTTCTCTCTAGTAGATCTGAAATGTACTCAGAAATACCAAGAGCAACTCACAGAGAGCAGTACCTAACTAACAGAAGGAGATATTCATATTTCATTTAGATCTAACGAAGCTATGTATTTATATATATTTCATTTAGATCTAGCAAAGTTTTATGGCATACGAAAACTCCTGTCCCTGTTCTTTCCTCGGCTTTGTAAACTGATGCATTATGCCAGTGCAAGCTGCTGAAATCACCTAAAAATTAAGGATTTAAAGTCAAAACTTGGCCTGCAGAACAATTATACAAGTTTTAGGTACAGCTTTAACTGCCTACTTTATCATTTAAGCGCTTCAGCGTGCATTATTACTTACTGCAGTGCATTACGAGTGAATTTTTGGTTACTAGGTGAAGGCTGAAGAATGTGATGAGCTATATTTTGTACCCCATGATTATTTAAGGACTCAAATGAAATTCATT
>NC_089790.1:10242500-10282500 GCF_040412425.1 Macrobrachium rosenbergii
TATATGTGTGTGTGTGTGTGTGTGTGTGTATGTATGTATGTGTGTGTATGTATGTATGTATATATATGCTTATATATATTATTTGTTGCTTTTTGTAATGTATCGGTGTATTGGAGCTTTGAGCTTTTTTTTTTATTCAGCGCCAATGTTAATTGACCGTCGATGATGACGTGTCATTGACGTAATTTTTTCATTGTATTTATAGTATTTTGATCTTCATTAATTTTTCCTCTTTGTATTTACATTTCTAGTTTTTATAAATGAGTAAAGATGAACAAAAAAGGACTAATGAAAAGGGCTAAAGCAAACGTATTTATTATTTCTCTCTCTCTCTCTCTCTCTCTCTCTCTCTCTCTCTCTCTCTCTCTCTCTCTCTCTCTCTCTCTCTCTGAAATACACGTATTGTGTTCGTTACATGTCGCCTTTCATGCAAGACGAATACTTCCCCAAGATAAAGCTTCCGTTCCTCCCAACACAGTTTGCAGATAGAGGATGTCCCTCGCATTCACGTGATAAGAGACAACGTCCGATTGATTTAGCCCTTGAATAAACTTGCGTTGCAGCAGCAGAAATCATCGGATCTTTTTTTTAGGAACTTGTTTCTGACATGTATTGTTTGGCTGATTTTTTTAAAAGTACGTCTTTTGTAGTGCGCTGGGTGTATCAGGGACGATTCTCTCTCTCTCTCTCTCTCTCTCTCTCTCTCTCTCTCTCTCTCTCTCTCTCTCTCTCTCTCTCTCTCTCTCTCTCCCCTGCTGCAATAACACAAGCGTACCACGATACAGAAGGCTTGGTTGACCAATATTTATTAAATTAAGACTCTCTCTCTCTCTCTCTCTCTCTCTCTCTCTCTCTCTCTCTCTCTCTCTCTCTCCTGCAATCGTCGATCCACAAGGTTTGGTTGACCAATATTTATCCAAAAATGTAAGATTTTCTCTCTCTCTCTCTCTCTCTCTCTCTCTCTCTCTCTCTCTCTCTCTCTCTCTCTCTCTCCCTGCAATAACACAAGCGTACCGCGATCCACAAGGTTTGGTTGACCAATATTTATCAAATGTAAGATTCTCTCTCTCTCTCTCTCTCTCTCTCTCTCTCTCTCTCTCTCTCTCTCTCTCTCTCTCTCTCTCTCCCTGCAATAATACAAGCGTACCGCGATCCACAAGGTTTGGTTGACCAATATTTATCAAAAATGTAAGATTTGCTCTCTCTCTCTCTCTCTCTCTCTCTCTCTCTCTCTCTCTCTCTCTCTCTCTCTCTCTCTCTCTCTCTCTCCTGCAATAACACAAATGCATACCACGATACACAAGATTCTCTCTCTTTTTTCTGTCATGAAAATTGAGCCATGATTATCTGCGATTTGGAACGTTTCTTCCACACATTTTCTGCTTTTCTTTACGGCTGTCATCGCTACACACATTTTACGAATTCCTTTTGTTTTGCATTAGCTCTCCTCAAGTGACGTGTATTTTGCGATCCGATCAATGAATCCGTTTAATTCGTATCCGGTTGAGTTGTCGTTTTCGTTAGCATAGATTAGAGTCAAGTCACCGTTCTTACTTGCACGGGATTTCAGGCCTCATTATCACCCGTTGCCGCATGCACTAGGATGACAAGGTTCAATGCAGATTGCAGTATGTCTTAATATTCTGTCAGGCTGGGAAGGGTTAATCCGGAACCTGGACTGGCATATAAGTATTGAGTCTCTTGTATGCATGATTTCAGCCCTTCTTTATTCGTCGATTTTTTTTTTTTTGGGGCGGGGGGGGGATTGCTGACAGACAATCCATTGCATACACCTTCTATTTTTGAATAGTCGCTCTGACGCTTTGTCACTTTATCCGAGGTTAGTTACTGTTTTTGTCTTTCCAGTTGGAGAAAAAAAAAATGAAGCAATCTAAAAATCTGCAATTCAAGAGTCGAGCAATAATATCAGAATACCGAAAATTTCGTGAAAGACTGACATCAGGGAATATTCACGAATTAAGATTAATTCCTGTCTCAAAGAAGTCTGTGTAACCATTGAGCTTTTCTAAATCTCACTGTTATCGGTCTTTTCATCTACCCATCGTTCTTTGATTCCACATCTATTCACTTTCGCACGAGGAAACCTCTCATTCTGCTATTTTCATTTTCCGTTGGCATTTTCATGATTTTTTTTTCCTTCGATCTGTTCATTTCATCGTCGACCCTTCAGAGTCGGAAATGAAGAGTCGCCAATTCGAGAGAAGAGAAAGAAGCAGAGAATAACGACGTCGGAAACAAAGGAAACGGGGGAAATTCGATGGAGACGAAAAATGGGTAATGACGGAAGGAGGTCATAGATGAGAAAGGTGGGAATGGAGAGAAAACAAAAGTTTAATTACTGTCCGTAGAATACGAAGGAGTGGCGACAGAATCAGACTTTGTTGTGGAACGGAAGAGTCGGGTGTAGATCACGGGTTTTTTGTATGGTGTGGTAACTAAAATTCTTCACGGGATGTTTTCTGTTGTTGAAGATGGTAACGTTGGCTTGTGGCTAAGGTTAGCGAGTGTTGCTATAAAGACACACACACACACATATATATATATATATATATATATATATATATATATATATATATATATATATATATATATATTATATTTATATGTATATATGTATATGTATATGTATGTGTGTGTTTTTGTGTGCATATAAGCTATATATGTATACGAGAATATGTATTGTTTAAAGCTACAATTTACATTGCATGATAAAATGAGAGCATTTTATCAAACAGTATATTTGTCACATGCATACCTTTAAGATTATCCGAGTGATTAGCCACGTGACAGAGCACACAGGATTGACACTATGTAGAGTCTTCCTTCGATGTCAGTCAGACCATATTTAGT
This sequence comes from Macrobrachium rosenbergii, assembly GCF_040412425.1. Lineage (NCBI taxonomy): Eukaryota > Metazoa > Arthropoda > Malacostraca > Decapoda > Palaemonidae > Macrobrachium > Macrobrachium rosenbergii. The sequence goes on from NC_089790.1 coordinate 10,245,372, forward strand.
AAGCAAATGATCACCTTTAGAATACTGTATTATTTTTATCGTTTTTATCTGCTGGAGCGTCGAAAATCCATCCCCTTGTATATGTAGGATTTGGGAAGCTGTATCAGCAGTAAGGCGACATTCACTATTTCTTTTTAGGTTTGGACGGGTTACTCTGCTTGTCCTTTTGGATGCATTTTGTTTTTTATCAGTTTAAATATATATCTTCATATATGTTTTATGAGCCATTCGTCACTTCGTTCTCTGTCCATTTTCCTCTTATTCGCTCAATTATTTCTGTTGAGGATTGCATAATAAGCGAGTCAGCCTTCATGCTTATTCATTTTTAGCAGTAATAATAATAAAGTTGCCCACTTTCGGCCCACGTTGATTTGGTATTTTTATGAATTTGTAAAAATTCATTTTAAAGTGTTTAAAGTGAAATTGTTCTATTGCATAAAGTGTAATTAATTGAGAAGCTTTTTATTGGATATTAATGGGACTGCCATACTAGAGAACTTGATAATTGCATATCCTTGATTATGGTAGGGAAATCGTGAGTAAGAGATTGTAAAGTTTTTTTTTTTCACATTTTTTGTTAATACTATTTTGCTGTACATTTTGTTTCTGTTTTACGGCAGCATTTTCTGCATGGAATGTTGAGTGTTGGTGACAACTGTGTTAACATGGAACATCTGGTCTATTGACAGCTGTTGTTACATTGAACATTTGTTGGTTTTGGCAACTATTTGTACAGGGAGCACTTTTTTTTTTTTTTTTACAGTTTTCTGGATTTTTTTTAGAAATTTTTATAATAAGTTCACGGTTGTGTTTGTAGGTCAGTTTTTTCATGGAACTTTTCTTATTTTTTTATATTTCTTTGCCTTGCTGTTTGTGTTTGAATAGTTTCTTGTTTTTGAATACTTGTTTTTTTGTTTGTTTGAAGGTCAGTTTTTTCATGGAAGTTTTCTTATTTTTATTTATATTTCTTTGCCTTTGAATGGTTGCTTGTTTTTGTACTGTTTGTGTTTGAAGGTCAGTTTTTTCATGGAACTGTTCTTATTTTATATATATTTCTTTGCCTTGGAATAGTTGCTTGTTTTTGTACTGTTGACTGAAAGATTTTCCTTTTATTGCAGCTGTTTTTATGAGGAGCGTTTGATGGAGTTATTGGCAGCTGTATGTGCTCATGACATTTAGTAGTTTTTGTAGCCATTTTCACATGGTACAGTTTCATGACAGTTTTTTCTACATGGAACCAGTAATAACTTTAAATAGTTATTTTTGCATTTGCTTATTTAGTAGGCATTTGAAATGAGTCCTTTGGCTCGTGTTTTGCTATTTTTGAGTTAATAATTGAAATGTTAATTTTTGAAAACCACTTTTAATTTTGTTTTTAGGTGGATTTTTTTTTTAAATGGAACATTTTATTTTTTTACGGTAAATTTATTTTATTTTATTTTATTTTTGGGGGATGCAAAAGAAAGGAGACGAAGTTTTGTTACAGTGTCGTTGGTAAAAAAGTAACAGAAGAAACAATTTCTGAACCGTTAGGTACGATGGCCAATAACACCGATATTGAATGAACGAGGTGTTAGTTGTTGGAAACTTTTAAGAATAGAAAGTGAGTGAAATTACGTGATTTTGTCTCTTTTTCTTTCTTTTCATTTGATGCTAAATATAGAGATCTTTTGGAGATACGGGCAAGTAGCCTATATTAACTAGTTATAGATATGTAGAATCTACTGGTCACCTTTACCAGATACGTTTGCAATTGTAATAGCTACAATGCCCTCTTAACTTCTCGAATTCTTAGCGATTTTTTGGATATGCTTGTCACTACAAAGCCGTAAGATCCAAGCGCAAGTTATAGATATATTTATAAGTTTTGCATGAATTACCGCCTTCCGTAGACAAATGTACGTTACGAGGAAGTGAACAACTATTACGAGAGAGAGAGAGAGAGAGAGAGAGAGAGAGAGAGAGAGAGAGAGAGAATCACACTACTGCTGCTCATGTGTGCGCCAGATGAAGATATCGAGAAAAAGTACCGGTAAAAATAACCAGGCCTGTTGATTAAAAATGATGCAACCGAGAACGGTGTCCTGTAGGAAAATGAAGTCTGAAACCATCGCGTTCTGTAGCAAGTAAAAGAAAGACGACCGTAAATGGCATCAATACGGATTGAAAATGGCAAATAACCAGAGATCTGTGACACGACAGAGAAGGTTGGAATGGCCGAGCGGATTACCAGGGCGCGGCAACGGAAATTCATCCATTGGTCAGGTGTAAAAGCCCGGGATTGTTTTTGGGGGGGTGGGGAGGGGGGTTTATCTCCCAGATTTCGTCAAAAGGTCGTGTGAGAAAGGGAGGAGGATTCTCCAGGTCCCCTGTACTGGCCTGTACAAAGGGTTTCGGGGGTGGGGGAGAGTCAGCTTTTATCTAATAGTCGTCTAGAAAGGATGGGAAAATCCACCAGTTTTCTGAGATTGTCGAGCAGGAAAGCTGAAGAAATTTCTGAGGCTTTAAGCTCGGATGGCGTAGAATAGGGGAAAAGTGGCACGATTATTTCCATCGGAAAATCACATTTAATCCCAAAGTCATTTAGAAAAGGTGGGAGAAATGCTTATATAGCTCTTTGAAGAGAGCAAGGCCGCGCCTTTACCTGCTCCACAAAAAAAAAAGGAGTACGCCAGTTTATTTTCAAAAGCATTCCTGTGGAGTGATAAACCATGCATAAATGAAACAGAACGCAAAAAAAAAGAAAGATGGAAGATGGGAAGGCTTGAAGAAGGAAAGAAATTACAGGCCACCAAAGGCAGAGGAGGAGGCTCCCGTGACGTACACACGACGAGAAGGGAAGGAAATGAATATGATGCGTCAGTAGTGATTTTTAAAGAAGTAGAGTAAGTAGAGTACGAGAGAAGAGCGAGGCACGCGCGTGTGTGTGTGATAGAGAGAGAGAGAGAGAGAGAGAGAGAGAGAGAGAGAGAGAGAGAGAGAGAGAGAATGGTTGTTGTTATTGATTACTAGCAACTGCACGGTGCCCACCAAACCAGCCTGGGTGGGGTTGATATGGAAGGGGCTGGGTGGGGAGGATTTACAGTGACCCAGTAGGGGTCGGGAAGGGGTTCTGAACAATGATTGTGGGTGTGGGTGTGGGTCGGGGTGGGGGTGGGGGTGTCAGAGCGACGAAACTAACAAACTGAACTATTCCTTGAGATCTATAGGATATGGCAGGAGCAGTTTAAACGCTTAGTTAGTTCCCGACCTTTTTCGATGGTGGCGACTTCCTGCTTCCATTCTCTCTCTCTCTCTCTCTCTCTCTCTCTCTCTCTCTCTCTCTCTCTCTCTCTCTCTCTCTGGCACTTCACCTCGAGAGCTATCGACGCATGATTTTCATACTTTTATTCTTTTCTTTTTCTTTATTTATAGTCTCTGTAATGCGTGGTCATTATTTTCGGATTTATTTTTTAACGGAAGGGACAAGTAATATTGTTGCCAGATTGATATTTTCGCATGTAGTCTAAATATGTTCATTGCAAGAAATTTTTATTTTTGTAGCTGTAATTGACCTTCATCAAGAGATTTTAGTTAGTGTTGATTGCAGAGATTAATAAATATTATTGGAATCAGACATCAAGAGGTTTTTAATGTAAACGGGATCAAATGTCATTGAAATACGTAATTCACTGAGTATTACTCAATGTGTTCCATGTAAGTAAAGGAAAACAAAGGTTCCATGGATGTTGAAATGAAAGAAGTATTTGGTAGGAAAATGGAAACAATTTTCCTTCTATATTATAATGAAAAGTAAGTATATACTCTCACCAAAGTGAATTTTTTTTTTTTTTTTTTTTTTTTTTTGCACTAAAATAAAGAAATCAAGTTTCATGGATATAATACTGAAATCTCAAAATGCCTTCATGCTGAAAAGAAAGCTTTAAAATTTCTCTCATATAAAAAAAGACTTAAATTTCATTAATAATAAAAAGGAAAAACTTTAATGCTTAAAATTTTATTTTAGTTTCAGGTGATCCGTCTCTCGTTCAAGTAGACTGCCGCTTTTGTGTTTTATTTTTACACGGCTTAATGAATTTGGAAGAAATTTTCTTCACTCTTCTCATACCACCTACACAAGTCACATTTCATGTCACGTTTTTATATAATTAGATTTCTGCTTCATTTCTTTTTAGTGTTGGGTCGAATTTTTAAGTAGAGTTTACTTTTTAAAGCAGAGCATTTGGAAAGGTGTGGACAAAACAGGCCATGTTAGCGAAAACCATGGTCTTTAACAGGTGAAGAGAGAGAGAGAGTGAGAGAGAGAGAGAAAGGAGGGTGGAACCATGGTCTTTATAGGTGAAATTGAGTAAAATACTGGGTTGATTGATCGCGTTACTGTGGTGAGCGTGGCCTCGCCCACCGTTTTGTTATTTATATGTTAAAACCAAAGCTAATAGTCACGTAACTACGAATGACGTTCTATTGAGTTTTAATTTTCGCTTTGAAATGTATATATATGTTGACGTATCGTTTACTCTTTGAAATCATTTGTCAAATGTTGTGGAAGTTCCAGTATTGTATATCGGCGCTGGATTATAACAAATGGACGGGTGATTGAATAAAAGGTTTATTCCATCGTTTCAACAATACTTCCTTTGTAATTTGATTTTGTGAGTGGACTTTTTTGTAATAACTGTTTGTCATATACAGTATATACGTTTAAGTATTTCAATTTTTATAAATCCCAGGGTAATGCACAACCAATAGAACAAACGATATACGAAATATGATTACTTTCCAGGGAACTTCAGTTAAGCATTTCCATCGAAGGATCGACATTTCCGATCAGCGGAGCCCTGGCTCTGCGGCTCATCATTATTATAAGAGAAATAGAGTAGTTGTCGATAAAACCCTCGGCGTTATTGACTGCAGCCTTCTCTAGGCAATGTGCTTGTGGATTATCCTGAGACGCTCATTTCCCTTTGACATCTCCATTCTCCGGGAACTGATCCTCTCCCGGGCTTTCTTTATCCTTATTGTCATTTCTCTTTTGGGTATGAGTGATGGTTTCGGAGGCACCGAGGATGGGGTACATCCATGTTGCAAAATGAAGGAAAGAAATATGAAAGCCGTTGCTAAAGATGAGGAAATTATCAGGCCTAGGTTTTGAGGGATTGAAGCACTTTTTGAAAGGTCACTGGTATGTGACTTAATACATACATACATACATACATACATACATACATATATTTATATATGTACATATATATATACACACATTATATATATATACATGATATATATATATATATATATATATATATATATATATATATATATATATATATATATATATATATATATATATATATATATATAATATTAACAAGCTCGTGCGAATCTGTGCCACTTAATGCAAATTCAAAATGATTTTGATTCCTTTTTGGAAAAACCTTCAGAGGAATAAAGACGTTAGAAATTTTGCCATTTGAAATTGTTGAGGTTAGGAGGTTTATGTATCTGACACGAATATATCGTTTCATTCTGCTTGGATTTTTGAACGAAGAAAATATCATGTTTACATGGAAATCGGTATCGTGGTTATGAAGAGAGCAAGTAGATCTACTCCGTACTTTTCCTTTCTTGTTTGTGACAACACAGCAGAAGGCTATTTTAAGTATTATCAAGAATTAGAGGAATTCATTTCTGGTGATAGAAATTCATTTCTCGTCATAATGTGGTTCGGATTCCACAATTTGAAGGTCCCGTTGCTAAGTAACCAGTAGGTTCTTAGCCACGTAAAATAAGTCTAATTTCGGGCCAGCCCTGGGAGAGCTGTTAACCAGCTCAGTGGTCTGGTTAAACTAAGATATACTTAACTTATCATAAGAGAGTAAATGAATTTTGAACGGTAGTCCAGTAGAGAATGAGATACTTTTATCAAGACCAGTTATATATTTAGCCGGCTATGAAGAACCCACTCAAAATGGCTATTTAATATGTATGTGTGTTTGTGTGTATATTTTATCAGAATATCTTTAGAACGGATGAGAAAAAATTGGTTGAAAATGACCAGTTAATTCAGGAGGTAACCTTCTTGAGATGATTGACTTTGGTAAGGTAGGCTACCGGCGAAATCGATTTCTTCATAAAGTTATTGAATTCGATAATGTTGCCCGCTGATTATATTTTCCAACTTCCATAAAAATTTTGTTTACATTATGTTGAAATATCTTGCTAACAAAAGCACAGTCAGTCTACTCTCATTACACCTTATCCTTGGTTTGGTTATTTTTCTTTGAAATATGGTAAGTCTATTTACACACCTTTAACTTCATTCATTCCAGTTATAGTTAGGGTCGTTTCATTGTAGACACATGCGATCGATTACGTATACAAACTAGTAACATACGTAACACTTCAATTAACGGCTAGCTATTGTTTGAATTGTCCAGTGTTCAACAGCTGTTCAGAAGCAAATGAAATATAAACATTATGATCATATTTATTTTGTCTGGACGTGTTCCGATTCACGTATGTGGTCTCTCTCTCTCTCTCTCTCTCTCTCTCTCTCTCTCTCTCTCTCTCTCTCTCTCTCTCTCTCTCAAAAGCACCACCAGTGAACTGGCAACATATTACTTCAAAAACCCTTTGAAGAAATAAGACAGTGGTGAAATGGAATATTCATTTTCTTTGTGGAATCTAAGAAACGGTTGTGAGAAACATTTAACTTCAAAAGGAAATTAATAGGTAGAGAAGGGCAAAGGCTCTTCACACCCACAACGACATCCTATAGATCAGAGAGAGAGAGAGAGAGAGAGAGAGAGAGAGAGAGAGAGAGAGAGAGAGAGAGAGAGAGAGAGAGGAACGAGAACGGACGAACCATTGATTTTAACTCTTATTTCAGAAAACACAAAAGCAGAAAAAAACGATACTCGATTTCTCGACGCTAGATTGGTGTGAAAGACCATTGAGGTCGCCCTCCATAAGAAAGGGAACGTTTTCATCCGAGGGAGAAAGGGAAAAATAATAATGGAGTGCCGTTGCTTAAGTAATAATACCCCCACCGAGGGCCTCGTCCGCAGCGATGGAGAAGGAGGTTATCAAAGCGAGGAGAGAGAGAGAGAGAGAGAGAGAGTGGGAGGGGTGGGGGTGGGGGGTTTGTGAGGGGTTCCGTCGAATGACTAAAGGGGAAACGTTTTGTAGGTCAGGAGTGCGGCAGAGGGGAATTCGTAGCCAGCGCATAGAGGCACTCTCGCATACAACTCGCATTAGGGTTCTCTCGAATGCCTCTGCTTCCTTTTCTTCTTCTCAGCATTCCCAGCTTCGGTATTTATTCGTTGCCCTCTCGACTTCCTCCTTGCTTTCCTTTCTTCCTGTGCCCCTTCCTTCCCCCTCCTCCCTCTCTCTCTCTCTCTCTCTCTCTCTCTCTCTCTCTCTCTCTCTCTCTCTCTCTCCTTTACTATGTCCCCTCTCCTTCCTTTTCAGAAAGTTCCTTTTCGGTTGTTTTTCTTTCGGTTTGTCTTTCGTATTCACGCTCGATTCTGTATTCTAAATTATTCCATATTCCAGCTTAATTCTGTGTTCTTAATTCTTTGTTTATCTCTCCCACCACTTGTCGTTTTACATTCTCTCTCTCTCTCTCTCTCTCTCTCTCTCTCTCTCTCTCTCTCTCTCTCTCTCTCTCTCTCTCTCTCTCTCCACGGTTTTCTTGCTCCCCCGTCCGCCTATTCCAGTTTTCCCTTTTATTCTTATCTCTTGAAATCGTTTACAGTTTCCCGGGAGTTTCTAAGTGGATAGAACTTTGTTGGTATCTTTGATTTGAGAGCAATTCTGAACTCTCTCTCTCTCTCTCTCTCTCTCTCTCTCTCTCTCTCTCTCTCTCTCTCTCTGCACGGTTTCACACACAACTTTACACTGCTCACGTTACATGGATCACAAAACAATTCGTTATGCATGATAGGTGAACTGTCCTGTGTAAGGACGCCATTTTTATGGTTGTTCCTGCGTTGGTTGTGATGTTTGTGTGAGTGTTTTTATGCATCCAAGTTGAATTGTACGTTGCTTGTCTACGAGAGAGAGAGAGAGAGAGAGAGAGAGAGAGAGAGAGAGAGAGAGAGAGAGAGAGAGAGAGAGAGAGAGGTGACATCAAAAATCTATTTAATGAAATCTACTAATCTGTAAAAATCTTTTTAATAAATCTGTTAATCTATTAATCTTTTTATTAATCTATTATTCTTTGATATTGTCGGTTGTACGCATAACCTCCTCCTCTTAACTTACGTTACAAGTGATATGTTTCTAAAGCGAAAATGATTTTAGAGTAAATCGTCGTTCAACATTGACCATTGGTAAAATATGATAATAAGTCGTGTTTTGTGAAATGTTGTGGCTTGTTTGCGAAGTAGCTTACGTTTTGTCATTTCCCCCCTTCCTTTTTCGTAAGGGAATTAGAATTCTTCCGAATACAGGGAGAAAATTGAATATATCTTTCCGTGTCTATAGGATCATGGGAATCGGTCGTGAGGATGATGTTCGTGTTCCTTTCCTCTCTCTCTCTCTCTCTCTCTCTCTCTCTCTCTCTCTCTCTCTCTCTCTCTCTCTCTCTCTCTTCCCTTCTCCCCTGTTTTCAGCGTCCCTCTGTGTCTTTCCCCAGCGTCTATTCTATTTCCGTTCCTTCCCCTTACTTTTTTGTATTTTTCATTCTACCTAGAATTTTCTAACTTTTCCGTTGCCTCGTGGGTCTAGTGTCTTGTCATCTGTCAGTGTTTTCATTATGTAACTCAAAACTATATATATATATATATATGTAATTCGTGGCTTTTTCCAGCGTTTTTGTACCTGTTATGGCGGGAGCGGGGGAAAAAGTTAAGTATACCTTGGTTTAACCAGACCACTGAGCTGATTAACAGCTCTCCTAGGACTGGCCCGAAGGGTTAGACTTATTTTACGTGGCTAAGAACCAGCTGGTTACCTAGCAACGGGACCTACAGCTTATTGTGGAATCCGAACCACATTTTAGCGAGAAATGAATTTCTATCACCAGAAATAAATTCCTCTAATTCTTCACTGGCTGGCCGGAGACTCGAACTCGGGCCTAGCAGAGTGCTAGCCGAGAACTCTACCGACTCGTCCAACGAGGAAACTAAAAGGCACGAACCAAGAACGCAAATCGAATGAATTTCTCAGGTCTGAGCTCCATCGATTACGTAAGAATTCTAATGAATTGGGGAGTAACGGAAAGTTTCCGAATAATGAGTTAGATATGATTACGGGAGGGAGAAAAGTTTTAATTGTTTCCCCCAGACTCTTTCAGCATCTTCATGTTTGTAGTTTCGCTGATACTGAAAGATGGAAGCGGGGGGAGAGTGCCATTCTTTTTATAGCGATAACTTGTGGTGGGCTGGCTTCCCCAAGAACTTTTAAATTATGTTTGCAGACTCGGCAGCCTCGTCGTGTCTGTGGAAAACTCTTGATTTTAGGCCTGCCTTCCTTGCCGCCGGACAAATAAATCATTAAGAGGACTTTTGTTTCCGTGCAAGACCTTCAGCGTCGATGCTCCTCTCGGAGCTTAAGATTTCTTGACTGAAAACTCCATATTTCAAGTTCTTACGAGCTAGAGGTAGTGTATTTTGGAATATCAGATTTAGCTTTAGAACGAAGACTTCTTGGTATCCGAGCCTTACGGATTTTAGGTTTAAAATCAGTTCTCTCCGTGTCGGCAAAGTAGGATAAGCTACGACTCTTCATATTGAGGGGATGGGGACTTTTTACTAAAATTTCAAAACTTATGAGGAAATCAGTGTCACCATTGATTCTGGAATAGGACAAAATCATAATCATTATGGATTCTGGAACCAGACAAAAACAAAGTCACTATGGATTCTGGAATCAGACAAAATCAAGGTCATCATGGATTCTGGAGTCAAACAAAATCAGTCAATATGGGTTCTGGAATTAGACAAAATCAAAGTCACCATGGACTCTGGAATCAGACAAAAGTAGAATCACCGCGCATTCTGGAATCAGACAAAAGTAGAGTCAGTGTGGATTCTGGAATCAGACAAAATCAGAGTCAATATGGATTCTGGAATTAAACAAAATTAAAGTCACCATGGATTCTGGAATCAGACAAAAGTAGTCACCGTGGATTCTGAAATCAGACAAAATCAGCATCAATATGGATTCTGAAATTAGACAAAATCAAAGTCACCATGGATTCTGGAATCAGATAAAGGTAGAATAACCGTGGATTCTGGAATCAGACAAAATCAGTGTCATCATGGGTTCCGGAATCAAACCTGAGAATTCACTTACCCTTAACCAAGTTCTATTGGAGGACCTGCCACCTCCAAGTTTTGAACCTACTGATTTTTAACTTTACGCGTGAAAGGTAGTGATGGAAATTCAGAGTATCAGATGGGAATGGAACTGGAATTATTGTTCTCAGATTTTACGGCCTAATGACCGAAGGTACTTTTGGATAGGTGATCTTGCTTTTTTTTTTTTTTTTTTTTTTTTTTTTTTTTTTTTTTGTTAAACATTGGTAGAATCTTATATTTTTATTGTTTAGATTCATTGCTTTAAAGATGTTGACCTGACGTACGTAAATTGCCAATGTCAGTACAAGTTGAGGTCTTGGTCCGAGCTGAATTATGATTAGCACCGACCAAGAAGCCCCTGCTGCCCCCGGCGCTATAAATACCGACCAGAGCGTCTTGTTTCTCCAGACCCTCCTCAGCCACGTCCAGAGGGTGACCACCAAACGAGACCACGAAGAAATCTACGGATTTTTGAATGAATAACTCAAAACACTCCCTCATCTCACACTGTCCTTTTCTGATATAAATATTAGCCAGTTGCTGACCAACATCGCTGAGCTTGAAAAACGAATTATAAGGAAAACAGAAAAGATCCTGTATAAGATAATTCGCAAAATACAGCCATCCTTTTTAATAAGACCTCTCTGAAAGAGGGTCTACTCCCCTCATATAATTATTATTATTATTATTATTATTATTATTATTATTATTATTATTATTATTATTATTTTTATTATTATTTACTGCTTGGACTTATAGGCTTCATTAATATCAATAACCATATTTCGTTAAGTAACCATGATGCTGTACTGGCTAATACTGGAGGTCATTTAATATCATTATGTCTGATAACGCACATCCCTTGTCTTTAGCCCGGGTTTTCATTCATTTATCACCTTTATTTTCCGTGGGAGTTTGCTTTGCAAGTTAAAAGATTTTTTGCTTTTTTTTTATAGATATTTGCAAATTGTAAAGAATTATGGAAATGCCTGAGTAGAATTGTATAATTAGGGTATATTGCGTCAGACGTCCTGGTACAGTGGTACGAAACATTGAAAAGGGATAAATTAGAGACTTGTATATTTTTCAAATGTAACCAACTTAATTCATAATATTTCTTTTATTATTATTACCCTACACTTTTCAGATAGAGTGATTTTCATGCTCATCATTTTACAGCGGTCGTGTAGACGAATATGCTAGCATTATAAACTTTGAAAAATATAAATACAAGTTCATGGGACGCAGTTCTTGCCGTGATGGAATTTTGAATTCACGGCTGTACTGAATTTGGTATCATTTATTTTGTGTGAGGGTATTTCAGAATTAAAATTGTTATCTGGAATTGCACAGAGACACTGTCGGGATTAATCCAGGACTCGGTTTGGAAATTCATTCAAAATGAGAAAATATTTTTGGCCGGCGATTCAGGACCTCGCGGCGTGCTAGGAAATGCTTGTGAACTGGAAAACTGGAAGCCGTGTTTTCTGAACTGATATTTTGCGCAGGTTATGATAAGCATCAGTTCTCTTTTACCTGTTGATAATTTGTAGCTGGTGGTGTTCCGTGGATGTTTTCTGTGTAATTGCATCTGGTAATAGTTTTTAAAAATGATCCGAAGTGTGTTGTTTTTAATGGATTATTTTTTCTCTAGTCCGTTCATTAGGTTCATTATATTTTAGCATTTTCGGTGATCTGATGTGGTTGTTAGTGGGCGCACATTTTTACACCTAGTTATAATAGTTTTAATCATCCGAATCCAGCAGCAAGACGTGGGTTGAAATGTGATACAGAACTGCAAACTTGCTTTTGTGCTTGTTTAAATAAATTTGAATAGATTTATTGCAACTTGTTAGTGCGCGTACATTTTTACACCTAGTTGTAATAGTTTTAGTAATCCGATTCCAGAAACAAGACGTCAGTTGAAATGTGATACAGAACTGTAAACTTGCTTTCGTGCTTGTTTAAATAAATTTGAGTAGATTTATTGCAATTGACATATTCCATAGGTGTGAGTTACGTCTATTGTATATCGACATGAATTTCACTTGAGCAAGGCGTTTTGTTTAGTAACCATACATACGTCAATTGCGTGTCGAAAACTAGCTGAAATGCTTAGAATAAAAATGTGATAAAACTTAGAAAATAATGATTTTTTCAGAATAGATTAACTGCTTCAGTAAGTCATTCGTATGTGGCAAAGTTACCTGAATTTTGCTAAATTTTTATAGCTAATGGCTCATGAAATATATAAGGAATCTCGTATGCCTTTCTTAGGGACATGACCTATCGCCAAGGAATTGAGAACGGCGTAAACAGTCGGCATTTCATTAGTAATGCATTTATGTCTGCGGAAAACCGAAATAAAAAAAGTCTGGAAGTGGAGGTCTACATTTCCACCGGCCGTGTAATTTTTCCCTCTGGAAACCGTCTAGATGGCCAACGTGATGATTTTACCGCAGACCAAGCCTAAAGTAAGGTAAAAAAAAAAAATCTGAAAAGTATTTCGGGAAAAGTAAGGAAGCGTGTTTTAAGCCCTATAAAGCGAAAGTTCCGCCTTTGAAAGAGGGAATGATTCAGGCATTCCACTGCTGGAAGAGAAGAAGCAGTCGATGGACTGGCCACTCTTGGGAGTGCTGGGCTTGGCTCGGCGTTTTAGGATGGAATTTGACGGCTGTTTCATCGCCGAGAAGAGTAGAGACGGAAATATCGGATATTGTAGCTGTGAAAAGCCGGAGACTGTGGCTGTTGAACTGGAGAGATATTATTATTATTATTATTATTATTATTATTATTATTATTATTATTATTATTATTATTTAGGAGATGAACTACATTCATATGGAACAAGGATATTGTAGTAGAAAAGCCGGAGACTGCGGCTGTTTAACTGGAGAGATATTATTATTATTATTATTATTATTATTATTATTATTATTATTTAGAATATGAACTACATTTATATGGAACAAGGATATTGTAGCTGTGAAAAGCCGGAGACTGTGGCTGTTGAACTGGAGAAATATAATTATTATTATTATTATTATTATTATTATTATTATTATTATTATTATTATTATTATTATTATTATTATTATTATTTAGAAGATGACCTACATTCATATGGAACAAGCCCATGGGGGCCATTGACTTGAAATTCAAGCTTCCAAAGAAGAGAGATAAATATCTTTAGACATAGATAGGTAGATAGATAGAGAGATAAAGAGAGAGGGTTGGGATCACCTCGTGCAGAGAGAGAGAGAGAGTGGAATATAAGGAAGCAGAAATAGCCATAGGCTAAACTTTTGATCTAATTTCATCAAATCGCGGATCAGAAAGGTCTCCACAGTTACAAGAACAGTGTCTGACATATTGTTTCATGTGCCAAACATAATTCCTAATGGGAAATAGCTCCATATTAATGCCTCTAGAAAGCAACACAAGTTACAACTTCTTTGTTTAATAGCATCTAATACAGGTGTTTATCATTGTCTCTTGAAAAAGATAGTAATACTTCAACCACCGAATCGGACGGTAACCCCCTGTGCATATGTACACTTCAGCAAAAGTATCCATCAGAGATTAATTCGTTTCCAGCATAAGGGTCCTCAACATCAAAGAGATATCTGGTACCCGTGGTCTAGCATGTGATCTGAATGGATGCAAAAATAGAGACAAACTTTTTAGTAAATTTAATTTGAATTTTTATTTGTTTGTCAGATGATTAAGCAGCCGGAGCGATGATATCATTACAAGACAAGTTTAATGTAAAAACCCCAAATTGTCGTTGAATAATAGAACTTGAATATCTTTTTGGCCAAATACACAGAGAGAGAGAGAGAGAGAGAGAGAGAGAGAGAGAGAGAGAGAGAGAGAGAGAGAGAGAGAGAGTATCATGTGGCATCAAAGGCTACCTGGTCGTACACTATTGAGTTAGAATTGCTCTTGAGAGTTAGATAACATTATTGTAAGGATTAGCTTAAAAGATGGTAGATCCCCCGGGCAGCTCGCCAGCATATTTCTCGATAAATGGTGCTATCATGTAAAACATATTGTCTGTTAATCTCCAAGGACTTTGGCAATGTATTGAGCTTAGATTAGAATTTTCGCTGCGAAATATGGGTAGACTAAGGTAAGATATTAATACCAGGACTTGGGGGGATTAATGACAGGCGAGCTATTTGAAAAATCGGCATAACATCATGATATCAGAAAGGAGTAAGCGCTACAGAATTTATTGAATATTGTACTGAGAAGGGATTAAATTTTGACATCATTCGAAAGTTCGCTAAGTTAGCATTGCTTTGGTACATCACGCTGCATTTTTTGCTTAAATACATATAAAAAATTTTTTTATATATATATATATATATATATATATATATATATATATATATATTTGTGTGTATATATATATATATATATATATATATATATATATATATATATATATATATATATATATATATATATATATATATATATATATATATATATATATATATATATATATAAATTAAGATTGGCACTTTATCATGTAATAAGTAAAAGAAGTTTGAACACTAGCAGAAGCACAGCAGCATTCTGACCAGGCCTTAACAGCTGAAAGCGCTTTGACCAAGGAGAGACCACATTTCCCTTCCCTAGAGTTATAATTTCACCACCGCTTTGATGGTGCTGGTTCTGGGCTAGAGTTGAGATAAAGTAATCCTCCTCCGGGAAATCAAGTAAAGTTGTGATGTTGGCCCCCAGAGCACCGTCTTGGTGCCCTAGAATACGATGGGTATAAGGAATGAACGGGAGAGAAATGTGAAAGCAGCCACAGATAAAACAGTATGGTGTGAACCAAGAGTAGAGACTCGGGCGTAGTGGCGATTAGTGGGTTAAGAAAGTCTGTTCGGTGTTATAATAATGTGTTCTAAGACGTTAGTGGATGAAGATGTAAAGGTCCCATTAGCCGTCCGTCTAGTCTGTAGGGGGGATATTGCCATCAGTAAACCTCACGCCGTGCACTGTAGGCATTACTTAAGGTTCTTTGCAGCGTCCCATAGGCCCCCAGCTGCAACCCTTTTCATTCCTTTTACTCGACCACTGTTCATGTTATGTTTCATTTTACTTTCCATTTTACTTTCCACCCTCTCCGTATACAACTGCGAGGTTTTCCTCCTGTTACATTTTCAAAACCTCCCCGGTACTCAGTTTCTCTTCCAGCTCTGAATGACCTCATAGGTCTCAGCGATTAGCCTCTGGCCTAAGTTTGATATTCCAATTCCAGTTCCATTAACCGTCTATCCCACCACAAAATAATGGGTCAAAGAAGTTGGAAGTAAAGGTGCTGAAACATTGAGTTTCTTTGAAGAAGAAGCCTTTTCGGATTTACATAATGTGGTTTGTTCTAGTAAGGGAAGGTTATTGATCTTGTATGTGTGATATGCATGTGTATGGAACTGTTTGTTATTTAACTTTGTTTGGCTCAGAGCTATGGTGAACTGAATATTTTATGTACCGTAATTCGTGTGAAGCGTTTTAAAAACTGAGTGGCTGAGCTACTGAAAGATTTTTACTTCGAGACGTTGAAATCATTTTCAATCACTATAATGATAAGGATACTGTTTTAGAATAGGCCACTGACATGATGGATTTTCATGGATGCCACATATTGGTGGCCCTTATTTAAAAGAATTGTGGTTGATACTGGTTGACCATTTTTGCGCAGTATGTATTTTTATATCAAATGTATTTTCGTTCGTTTTTCGTATAATACTTTTTTTTTGCCTGTGTTCCATGTCGTACAAGATAAGAATTTTAATTTTGTTCAGAATTGTTCTGAAATTTTTGATTATGATACAGGATGTCGTATTAATACTGAAGTCTTTGTTTGAGAAAAGTATGTCTTTTGTATCAGAATGTATTTATAGGTTGATATGAAATGTTTTTTTATATGAAATACTTTTTTCAGCAGAAGTTTAGTGATATTTGTTAATTAAAGATAAAACTCATGGTTGGGATCATTAAAGATAAAGAATAAGACAAAGAGTTTTTAATGTAATTTTGAGAAAAATTGAAACTTGTTTTAAAAGAAATTTTAAGGACAGAGACTCTTGAACTTGATACAGGGTAAACGTTAGTCTGGGATCTGTTGCATAGTCTTCAATTGGGGCTCAAAACCATGAAACCTTAAATAATGGGAGAATGTCTGCCGATATTTGTTAGGTGTTATCCAGCACTAACTTTGGTTGCTTGTCTTTGGCTGCCACCATGTACAATTGTCTTTGTACTCCATACTGTTACGTAATGAATAATAAGTCCTTGTCATGTCGACTTTTCTTGACCCACCTAATTTTTTTGACGTCTTTTTTTTTTTTTATAGGTTATTTTGGATGTTTTAAGACCTAAAATAGTCGCCAAAGGCAATGGACTATTGTAGATGATAAGACGCATCGTTGGGATCATTAACTTTGAGGCTTAATAAACATTCTTTCCACAAACAAAGTCCATTTTTATATAATGAGTAATTTTGAGAAAAAATAGAAACTGGAAGAATGATTTGTAAAGGCAATGGACTATTCCGCCAAATCTTCTACATCCCATTTATCCAAATCTTGGTAAAATTTGCAATATTTTGCCAAATTTTTAAGATATTGCTCGAAGGAATGGACTATGCTGCAAATCTTCAATCGCCAAACAATGGAAGCCAAATCTTATCTGTCGCCATAGGCAATGGACTATTCCGGCAGTACTCTAAAATAGGCTCAAAAGGCAATGGACTATTCCACCAAATTTTCTAAAATAGTAGCCTAAAGGCAATGAGACTATTCTGCAAATCTTGCTGTTTGTATCGCTGCAATGGGTGTTATCTCAGATGCCACAATTTTAGATCTTTAAAATAGTCGTTGGGCAATGGACTATTCCGCCAAATCTTGCTAAAATAGTCGCCAAAAGGCAATGGACTATTCCGCCAAATCTTGATAAAATAGTGTTGCCAGAGCTTCAATGGACTATTGACCTAAAATTCCACAGGTTTGGGGTCCGCTGAGTCCCCTAAAATGTCGCCAAAAAGGCAAACAGTCAGTACAATTTTCTTGACCCACCTAATTTTTTATTTCAAATCTTCTAAAATCTCTCAAAAGG
Source organism: Macrobrachium rosenbergii (assembly GCF_040412425.1). NCBI lineage: Eukaryota > Metazoa > Arthropoda > Malacostraca > Decapoda > Palaemonidae > Macrobrachium > Macrobrachium rosenbergii. The sequence goes on from NC_089790.1 coordinate 10,262,807, forward strand.
CAATCTATTCTCCAAATCTTGATAAAATAGTCAATTGCCATTGCCATCGCCAAAAGGCAATCTATTTTCTTTTGCACTCTGCTTCCTTCCTTATCCACGATAATGTTATTCCGCCAAATCTTGCTAAAATAGTCCATTGCCTTTTGGCGAATTCCCTCCCAGTAAAAATGTGCCTGTTATGATTAATGATGATAAAGATAATCCTTAATAGTTATTACTGCCACAACTATCCACAAAAATAATGATGACAATGACTGGTACTTTACCCTTATAGCTGCATGATTGGAATAGTTCAGGAATTAAGCTTTCAGTTTCATAATAAACTTTTTATGCTGTTATAGGAACCTCTCTCTCTCTCTCTCTCTCTCTCTCTCTCTCTCTCTCTCTCTCTCTCTCTCTCTCTCTCTCAATCTTATTGATGGCAGGGGAAGCAGAAGATTTCGATTTAGATATGATTCTTGATTCGGGCACTCATCATCACGGAACTTGTTAAATAAAAGTGACTGGTGTGATCGATGGTTACGCTCTCATTTACTACCCCTTTTCACTTTGCCGTAAAGTTACCGGCATCCCTTTGAATTGCTGGGCAGGAGAGAGAGAGAGAGAGAGAGAGAGAGAGAGAGAGAGAGAGAGAGAGAGAGAGGGGGCACTTCATTGACTGCATAATTGAGTCTACAATCTGATGTAGCTAGATGCATTTTAACACCTTTTCATTGATCAGTATTGGTCATAATCTATAAAGATCCTGTATTCGTTCTTATTACAATGAGAAATGATCCTGTATTCGTTGTCAGTGCAATAAGAAATTATCCTGTATTCATTAGTGCAATAAGAAATTATCCTGTATCCATTATTAGTGCAATAAGAAATTATCCTGCATTCATTAGTGCAATAAGAAATTATCCTGTATTCATTATTAGTGCAATAAGAAATTATCCTGTATTCGTTGTCAGTGCAGTAAGAAATTATCCTGTATTCATTATTAGTGCAATAAGAAATTATCCTGTATTCATTATTAGTGTAATAAGAAATTATCCTGTATTCATTATTAGTGCAATAAGAAATTATCCTGTATTCATTATTAGTGTAATAAGAAATTATCCTGTAATCATTATTAGTGCAATAAGAAATTATCCTGTATTCATTATTAGTGCAATAAGAAATTATCCTGTATTAGTGCAATAAGAAATTATCCTGTATTCATTATTAGTGCAATAAGAAATTATCCTGTATTCTTTGTTAGTGCAATAAGATTACAAGTTAATGCTTTAATATCCCAGGAGATATTTGGTTGTGAAAATAGGTCAAACACTATCTCGAAGGTGGGGGACAGAACATGAACTTTCTTCCGGGGACAAGGTTGACCCTATTTTTGAACAGTCATTAGCCACACGTTTATTTTATGATGCATTTAGGCTACATGGTTTTATTCACTAGTGAAATACTGTCTCTTTATGCAATCGTTTGGCACAAATATGAATATTAATTTGGTCAAGAAATTCACATAGTGTGGAGGTTTTCCGCAAGGATTTGGAGGATTGAGATCCTGCTTTCACTTTCCTAATCATATCAGTGAGAACGTGAAATTGGATGCATATAATTAAAACAGTTATGCCTTATACGAACAGCTCAGTCCGCTTCAAACAGCTCTTGAAAAATTACGATTTATTTATTATTACTTTTTTTATTATTATATGGAAATGCTTTGACTTCTCCTAGTTGTTGTTATGCATTTATTAGAATACGATTTTAGAACTTCCTTACGTTTTGTGTGGTGGGGACTAATAAATATTTAACTTTATCCTGGGAAATGATATCTTTTCCCTGGAGCTGTGACCAGCCTAATAAATCTTGGAAGTGCAAGATATCCTGCTCCGTTTCTCCTTAGAGGTATGGATTTTTATTAAAAAACTATTCAGTATTTTATATATATATATATATATATATATATATATATATATATATATATATATATATATAATATATATATATAATATATATATATATATATATATTTATATATATATATATATATATGTTTGTGTGTGTGTGTGTATGCAATATATATATATATATATATATATATATATATATATATATATATATATATATATATATATATATATATATATATATTATATATATATATATATATATATATATATATATATATATATATATATATATATATATATATATATATATATATATATATATATATATATATATATACCAGGATTCTGTTCGGTCCTCTGTCTTTCTTATTTAGCTATATTTCATATTCCCGTCACAACCGACATACTTACGGTAACCATAAATGAGGGTGTTTTTTTTTTCATTGATGATTCTATACTAAAAGGTTCTTGCAAAAGTTTTTTTGTGATCTGACCAAATACCAAAGTGATAACGTCCTTGTCCCCAAATCTTATAAGAATGAGCTTATGTTTTCTTCTTGTCTTGGGTATATCTTGACATAATGGGTCTGTAATATCATGGGTCGAAGACTTCAGATTGTAGGACTTGTTATGGCTAAGAACTTAGCTTAGAGATTCTCAGTGTATAGGCAGTATGGCAGACACATTTGTACCCTTGTACTTTTTACTAAATCGTTTGGAAAGTTGTTTGTTATTCACTCGATAAAGGGTAGCCGTAAAGTATCCGAGGAGGAAATAATATATTTAATTTTAAAGCAAGAGTTAGTTGTGTTCATTGGTGGCGTATCGGAAGCACCAGTCCCCTGTAGGAAGGTCTGCAAACCTTTAAAAATGCAGTCTTTTTAAATTCCGTCCACAGCTAAAACAGCTGTGAAATAAAGTCGCTTTCTATAACTTTTACTCATTCCATTATATCTCTCTCTCTCTCTTCTGGCCGCGTCGCTAGGTGGTAGCGCATCAGCTCACAAGTGGAAGACCTGCGTTCGAATCGCGATCCGGACCGGATGTGACATATGCCTTTCTTGACCTAAGAAGTGAATTCAGTGCCTGGTAGTTAGACGAATGTTGTGGGCCGCAGCTGGGAGAGGGAGAGAGAGAGGAAAACTTAGACTTGATTGTTCAGTTTTCCGTCAAAATTTTAAGGCTATTATCAAAGCGGGAATTTTTCACCCCAGTTTTATATGCATAAACTTACACACATACACACACACACACGGAAAGGGCATCCGTCGGTAAACATCTGTCAAAAGAAAATATCAAAAGAGCCACTGAAAAGGCTTACTAAATTTAGCGACCCCGACTAGTGATCAAGATGGGAAGAAGAAATGAGCACACACATATATATGCGTGTGTGTGTGTGTTTTTTTTTTTATTTTTATTTATTTATTTTTTTTATATTGGTGTTTGTGTTAGGAAAATGGCTCAAAAAAGTGTATTTTTGTCCCTCGTGAAGCGTGATTTCACATTTTTCAAATAACACAATAGAGTATCACGGAGCCGCAACGGCTGTGCTTTTTGTATGTATCTATATATATGCACGTGATTGCACGCGCATGCGCGGACTTTTAAAAACGAGTTTGTTGGGAGAGAAAACAGCCGAAAGCAGGTGGAAAGAATGAGGTAAAAAGCGATTAGGGGATTCTAAAAATGTCCGGGTAAAACGTGTGGGTGAACAGAATTTGATTAAAGAATCACAATGCCTCGCGTGGCCAATAATCAATGAGGAGTTTTTCATCCGAATTTGAAAAGGGGAGGAGAAAAAAATGGACGGCTGCATTTTTCGTACTCGTTCTTTCAAATGTGTGTCAGACTGAATAGCCGAGTCAATGATTCGTTTTCATTTCGGAATCCGACGTTCTTCTTCTTTTTTTTTTTTGTATTTGTTGCGCAAGGAGAGATATACTTGTCGGTTCGTTTCTTTGTGTTCGTTGTGCGAGCTCACACACCCTTCTGTTTCTCTCTTGTTTTCTGTGTAATGCCTCATTCTTCTCATCATGTGAATTAAGAAGTGGAAGGTCTTATTTTATGATTTTCAAGCTGCGATGTATATTTTATAGAACGTCGTTTGCATTAAAAAATATTGCAATCCAGAGCATTATTATTATTATTATTATTATTATTATTATTATTATTATTATTTTATTATTATTATTATTATTATCATTATTATTACAGAAGCAAAATTGACAGCGGTTACCCTTTAATTGCAGTTATTATTGACGGATTATACCAAATAATTTATGTTAATCTGCTTTCTCGCTCAGACTTTAACTCTGTTCCAACTTCTCTTTATTTTTCAGGCTATACAATTGTTTAGTTCACTCAGTATCCTATTTGGCTACTGAATCTTCACGCGTTTTCAGTCGATCTATAATGTTAATGTTTTCTTTTTTCTTTTCAGGTATGTGTTGACTTGGAAGAGAAATTCGGCATTAGGATTTGGTAAGAAAATATTGTGCGCTGAGGTCGTTAAGGGTGCTGTATGTATACGCTACTTGTGTCTCAATACCGTTTAAAGTAACGTTAATATGAAGGAGTTTTATATATTTTTATATATAGTGGCGAGATTCTTACCCTGGGCTGGACAACGGGAAGCCTAAAGGTGGAGTTCATTACCCGCAGATTGCCAGTGTTACACGGTTAAAGTAGATATAAGGATAGACATTGCTTTGCTGAGATACTCATTCCGATGGCTTTTTTGGTCGGTATTGTCAACCTATGCCCCTCTCACCAGACTTCTAAGAGTTGTTGCAAAGGTTATTATTTCTTGGTTTTTATTTTTAGATATGCATTGATTTTTTTTAACAGTATTTGTTAAATAATAATTTCCTGGCAAGTTGTTTTAAATTGTCTCATTTTAAAGTAAATGCAGTTTGATTTGCTTGTTTTCTCTTTTAATTTACTAAATCAAAGGGTAATTGAATGTAGAAATTCTCATTTCTTGACACCATGATATAAGACGAAAATGTCTTTTATTTAAGAAAGTTCATCCATGTTAAAGTAAGTTTCTCAAAATTCTTCTTACGACATATATATATATATATATATATATATATATATATATATATATATATATATATATATATATATATATATATATATATATATATATGGCAGTCTGTCATCTTTGGTGTTTTGTATATGCCTTAATAGTTTTTGAGTAGTAGATAGGATTGTCATCACCCGCCTTCCCCACCTCCCACCCCAAAAAAAAAAAAATTCCCTACTGGTGAGGCCTTTGGGCTTTCATTTATCTTTTTCTTGATTTTTCTCTGATTTTGTTCTCTATAAAAATGTGTATGCCATAAATGTCATATATATATATATATATATATATATATATATATATATATATAATATATATATATATATATATATATATATATATATACATACATACATACACATATATATATATATATACATACATGTATGTATGTAATACATGTTTGTATGTAACTCGCTTAATATGTGTAAGCCTTATTTAATCATAAGTTCTTTAACCAGTCGCCTGAGTGGCTCTCTTTACTGTGTCGTTCCACTGCGGATCGCTCCCCGGAGTGAAACCTGATCAGTCCCCACCGAAACACCTAAATTCACTTAGGCGTCATTAAGAAGAGCCTTTTGTGGCAACGGCACCATAAAAATTTTGGAGCATTTTGATTCTCCGATGACGGGGAAAGCGTCGCTGTGGAGGGCGTGGAACGGCAGGAAAAGGTCCAGGAAACTCCATTGTCTGTCTGTGACGCACTTAGGAAATGGTAATGCGAATTGTCGGGCTCTGGATTTATTTTCGATTGCGGAGGAAGAAGAGTGGCGGATGGAATTTGGACCAAGGCGGGAATAGTACAGCTGATGAAGGGGGTTTTCAAATAATTTGATACCAAAGGTGGTAATGAAACAAGAGAAAAAGCTAAGAACCAACTGGGACCTAAAGATTCATTTATTGCTAAGAAATCTGGGAACTACACTATAACGAAAATGAAAATGAATTCCTATCACCAGAAATGAATTTCTCTAATTCTTCATTGGCTGGTCGGAGATTCGAACGCGGGCCCAGCAGCGTGCTAGTCGAGAACGATACCAACCCTCCCAATGAGGAACTAATGAAACAAGAGATTTGTTTAAGTGGTCACTGAAGACTTTTGGACATTTATTGTGCAGAGTCAGTGGTCGTGGTCGAACCCCAAGGCCATAAAAAACAAAAGTGTCCATTTAATTGATATTTGTAGATGATTTAGTACTGATAATTTGGCTTCTTTGTTCTTAACTGGTAAGTAAAGAATTTTATTAGAAGATTCTGAATGAGGGTCGCTAGTGATCGTATATGTTAACGGTTGTAAGATTGAGATAAAATTTCGAAATCGGGTTCCTTGGGTATTGGTCAATCAATTATAATTAGTTCCTTGATTCCTATATGCTGTGCTTTCTTCTGTTTCTTTTATGTAAACTGTTTCATTTAGCTGATAATTTAACTGGAATGCCTAAAACCTACTTGAAGTTCAAACCTTTTCAGCGTATCGATTTTTGGAGTCTGAAACAACTTTTAGAATATGACAAATTGGTCTCGAAAATCTGTAAAATCTGTAAAATCATGTTATCAGCGAATGGAATTCTTGGCCTTATCTTAGAATAACGCCGTCCTAGTAACGCCAGATGACAGAAAAAATTTTTTAAAATAAACATTATGTAAGTCCGCAGAAGCGTTAAACATCCATATCATGAGGTTAACAGTGACAGATGATTATATTTTGAAACTAAGGTCGCATGATCGGCACCAGCATATTCATTGATATGTGAAGCACTCGGGTGGTGTGGGTGATACATGACCTTGTTTATTCAAACAGTTTTTTAGAAAAAAGCCAGCGTGTGTTTTTGTACGAGATAGAACAACACTGCTTTGTTCAGTATCCTTTGAATCAATAGCTTGGCGTAGAGTGACTCTCCTTTGTAGAATTTGTTTATTTATGCTAATGTAGGTGATGTTTTCCTTCAGTTCATACTGTAATAGATAAAGGTTGAGAAAGAAGGTATTCTTAGGACAATAGAAACTCCTTTTCAGAATTGTGGCAGATGATAACTTATAGTGATTTTAAGGTTAATAATGCTTCCTCTTTTTCCGATAACACACATAGGCTACACATCGTAGTATTCTGTAAGGCAGTGCAGTCTGAAGTGAAGTGAAGTAAACGACTACGTGGTATCTCTCCTCTCTCAGACATATTGCAAGCTGCCTATTCCTTGATCTTTAATAGTTTGCCTATTCCCTCTGAAAGTAGTGAAAAGTATGCAAACTATTAAAGATCAAGGAATAGGCAGCTTGCAATATGTCTAGAGAGGAGAGATGTCACGTAGTCGTTTACTTCACTCTAGACATATTGGAAGCTGCCTATTCCTTTGAAAGTAGTGAAAAGTATGCAAACTATTAAAGACCAAGGAATAGGCAGCTTGCAATATGTCCAGAGTGAAGTAAACGACTACGTGGTATCTCTCCTCTCTAGACATATTGCAAGCTGCCTATTCCTTGATCTTTAATAGTCTGCATACTTTTCACCACTTGTAAAGGGTAGTAAATGTTTGGTTTATGGAAGGAAGTTGCTAATTATGTGTCATTTGAAGCTGATTGTTGCTACTTAACCCTTTTCTGATAAGATTGTAGCATTGCTCTTATTTTGGTACTTGATCTACGTGGCTTCTATTTTGGTGGAACAAAGTGAGAGCTAAGGGTAGTGCTGTCAGTGCACCTCTCGTGGTGCGCTGTAGGCCTTACTAAAGGGTGTCTGAAGCGTCCCGTCGGCCTTTAGCTGAACATTTTAGTTCATTTACTTTACCTCTGTTTCCTCTTCCTTTCTTCGGTCTGGCTGTCCAGCACCTCTAACGATTACGTCTTCGTGCACCTCCTAGTTCTACCCGTAGATCTTTGTAGTTTATCTTCTTTGTTTTCTGGATCTTTTTATCTTGCTGTCTAACCACTCCAACTTCCTCTTTTCACTGTCTTAAATACTGAATGACAGAAAGTGCCCCAGTGCTTGGCGTGACAGCCTAAATTTCAAAAAATCAAGTAAGACGGTTTTTTCCCATAATGTGCAAGTAATCTTCTTATTATGTAACTTTTGCACGTTATTCTTTATTAAATATGTTTTTAATTTGTCCTTATTGTCCATATTCATCTTATGATTGCAGTATTCTTTTAAAAGTGTTTTTAATTTGTCCTTATTCCCCTTATGATTGCAATATTCTTTAATAAGTGTTTTTAATTTGGCCTTTTTGCCCAAATTCCTCTCACGATCATTAGTGTCTGTCGTTATTTCCGAGGGCTTATAGGCTTTTAGAGTGTTCCTTGGACGCCATTTCAGAAATGTAAGATGAACACAACATAAATTTCCTTATCACTAATATAAATTGGGTGCAAAACGTAGAGCCTTTTGTCAGGAGAATTTCTGCTGTTTATCCAATTTGCAACGAACTTTATTCATTACTTCAGTTAACGCGTTGCATTCCGATAACATCGTTCAATTCTGGCTTGTCCCTCTGAACTATTATTTTTTATCATTTAAGCAAGTTTATTACAGTGCTGCTTGTTGCATAAGAATTTTGTTTGCTGTATGTTTTGTGTATTGCCATTTCGAAATATGCTCTATGTTTTATAGGTTTTAAGACGGGACTTTTATGAAAAAACTATGACTTAATATTTTGGATCCGCTGGCTTAAGTGATTCAATTATCTGCCTGAAGTGCGTATCAACTAGCAGGTTTTTAAAGTTTTAATATTGTAACGGAATATACTTTGGGAAAAACCTTGTGAATAATATATAAGATACGCTTATGGACCTGTTAACTGGACCAGATATATATCTATACATATATATATACAGTGTATATATATATATATATATATATATATATATATATATATATATATATATATATATATATATATATATATATATATATATATATATATATATATATATATATATAATATATATATATATATATATACACTCGTATACATACATACATACATACATACATACACCATATGGCAAAGGGAACAATGACCTCTTACACACTCTCGATATTCTTAGCATATTTTTGGATACGCTTGTCATATACAAAGCCTTAAGATAGCACAGTTGATACGCTTGTCACTACAAAGCCTTAAATCCATATGAAAGAAATTCTGGTGTGCGGGGCGGGAAACGAACCGGGTCCGCTAATCAGAACGAGGTACCAATGCCGACCTGATAACGGCAATGGTACCTCGTTTTGATTAGCGGACGGGTTCGTTTCCCACCGCACATCAGAATTTCTTCATATTTCTTGCAATTGATCTTAAGGCTTTGTAGTGACAAGCGCATCCAAAAAGTGCAAGAATTGAGAAAGCTAAGAGGGCATTGTGGCTATTACAATTACATGTGTATCAGTTAAAATGACCAGTAGATTCTACAATATATGCATATATATATATATATATATATATATATATATATATATATATATATATATATATATATATATATATATATATATATTAAAGACTTTATATGTGTATATATATAATCTTTCGATTTCTTGATATCGGGAACGTCATTTTTCCGAGACCTTGAAATCCAAGGCAGGAAATGATGAAGTTTAGACATCCTGGTGGCCAGCATTGCATGATGCTGGCCAATGTGGAAAGTAGACGGGGAAAAAACGTATAACCGGTTAATACCAAGTCTTTGATCACAAAATCTTGATCCATCAAAACGTTATTTTGAATCCGGGAAATATAACTCTAGAGCTTAAAAACATCCACATTTGTTGAATAAACATAACTGAACAGTTCGTGGATATGTTTAGGGCAAGAAAGGCTCTTTTGAAATTTGGCATGATTTTGAATGGTAAGCGACATTTTCAAGGAATCGTTAGTTGGTGAACTTGAGTTGGACAACTTATTATCGACACTGATAATACCATTAATTGTAAGTGCTGTAAGTTATCAGTAATTTCGCGACTCCCGAACTTATGTAATGAGTTGTGTCGTTTTTAATGTATGTACTGACTATCGTGATCACATTCTTTCTACAGGAATTGTTTTTGGGTTAAATATTTTTTGTTGAGAAGTAGGGTAAAATCTTTATCTCTTGTTATTAGTAATATCTATGGTTAAGCAATTATTGCAGGCTCCTTGGACAATTACCCTCCAGTTTTGTTACAGACCGAAAATTCAGCTGAATTGTCATTGAAAAGTACCAGCACATTATAGCTAAATAACCTATTTCAACAGGGTCTGACCGTATTAGAGGATTTTCCCTTACCGTTCCACAAACTCAGTGATTTGACCCTCAGCTCAGGTTGCTAAGGTTAGAATAGGTTTGTGAGTTTAATCCTTTTTCAAATGCAGCCTACATCCAATACATCCCACCATATCCCAACTGGTTATAGGGTGCTTGTTTCTAATCAAGTTAAAGGAGTTCCCCGTATCTACCCCTGAGCTGAAGGTCAGAAACATTCCTTAGAATGAATTTCCCCTCTCACTCCAGCCTATGGAGTTGACTCGAATCCTCCATGAACTCTTCAGTAATAGTTGTAGGTCCCCTTTCAACCCTGGTCACCTTACTCTGTTCTAGCTGTCGCCAAGCTCTGTAACTGTTATAAAATATTATGGGCTAAATGTCTTATGTAGAGTTTATTTGCTCAGTATGTTCGTTTAGCCTAATGCTTTGCTTGCAAAATATCTTTTAGCCTAATGTCCAATAAATATCTGTTTAGCCAAATGTCTAGGTAAATGTCTGTCTAGGTAACTTTCATTTTGGCCACGTGCCCTGTGGTGAAATGTTTATATGGTCAAATATCTGATTGTGAAATATCAGCTTGCCAGGCGTTTGTCCCTGGAATGCCTCTTTGGCCAGATGCCTGCTTGTGAAATTCCATTTGGTCGAGAGTAAATCGATAAGATAACCATCCGACAAAATATCTGATGCCTGTAAGTGAAGTGGCCAGCTTGCCAAATGCTTGCCTGTGAAATACTCATTTGGCCAGTCGTCAGTTAGGGAATGTCCGCTCAGCAAAATGTCTTCCGGCTTTGTCGGGACCCGGCCTTATGGTGTATTTATTACTGAATGGAGTAATTTGTTTTTAACGTCCTTTCACAGTGTTCGAAACGGTCCATTTTATTGACCCTCGTCTGGTCAAGGAGAATTCTGGAGAGTTAGAACTGAAGGCTTTAAGAATGGCTTCATACTTCCTTTTCTTTTGTTAATTTTTTCCTACTCTAACTTTTCAACATTTTATTTTTATTTACTAATTTTTAAAAATTTTATTTTCCGTCACGTTAAAAAAGTTGGAGTGAATTTTTTCTCTCCCTTTTATGTTTGTCGGTGTCCCAGCCACATTGATAATGTCAAACGCTGACGGTTTTTATAGCGAGTAGTAAACTCGAGAGAACTCTATTAAAACTCTTAATGGTTTTCCGAGAATCACTCGCGAGTTTGTAAGGACTGCGGAGACCTCATGTTTTCGGAGCCACCCGTGTCATTTGTGCTGTATTTAGTAAGGTTAGCTGATGTCCTTCCTCGTTATCCTCTTCAGCTGCCGTGCTGTAGATGCTGTAGATGCTGCTGCTGCTATCTTGTGGCAGCATGTTTACACAGAAGTCAGACTTAAAAGCTTCATGTTTATTTTAAGGGGATAAGGTGTTACAGCATCTTGTGGAAAAGTGAAGCCTTTTATGCGTTTTTCCTCCTAAAGGCCGCACGAATTTTTTCGGAAATGTTCAAACTCACTCTCTCTCTCTCTCTCTCTCTCTCTCTCTCTCTCTCTCTCTCTCTCTCTCTCTCTCTCTCTCTGTAAAAATACTGATGTCTGTGTATGCTCTTATGTTGCTGGGAGAGGAGTTTTTCAAGTTTAATGGTGTCAAGTGGATGGGACGAAGGTGTTGATTATTGATTGGATAATCCCACTTGACCCTTCTTTACTTAGGTCCTTTGACTCGACTCTTTGGTTGTTAGAAGAATAGATTCACAAAATTAAATTTGATGCTCTAAGCCGCTACCAACAATAAGGGTTAACATTTTTGTGTTTTATTTCATGCTTGTATTTTGTGAGCCAGCAGTATAGGAGTGATTTTGATTATTATTTTTGCTACTTCTGTAATATGCTTGGACTGCTTGTTTTATTAATAGTGAATCATAAACCTTAAACTGAGAATTATAATAACTTAACGAATGTAACCTGGGGAAGACCAGTGTTTTTTTTTTTTTTTTTTTTTTTTTTCGAAACTCCCAAACTCCCATGTGCTTGTTCAGTGCACCTGGCGCGGTTAACTGTAGGCATTACTTAAGGTTCTTTGCAGCGTCCCTTCGACCCCTAACTGCAGTCCCTTTTATTCCTCTTACTGTACCCCCATTCATAATCACCTCCTTCCACCTTGCTATCCACCCGCTCCTGACAATTCGTTCACAGTGCAACTGCGAGGTTTTCCTCCTGTTACACCTTTCAGACCTTTCTATTCTCAATATCCGTCTTAGCTCTGAATGACCTCATAGGTCCCATTGCGTGGCCTTTGACCTAAATTCTATATTCCATTCCGTTATGGGCTTGTGTCCAAGTATGAGTCACCGCAAACGCATCAGAGGATTTATTTATTGACGTTGCTGTCCCCTGTCATTCCGTTTTCTGTTTTGCCTTATTGTGCCACAATATCCCCCACTCTGCACTCTTACCGTCTATTGCAAGTTTCTAGGCATTGATTTCTGGGATACGGTTGCTGGCGTCTTGCCATTTCTACCCACCAGATAGTCACGGAAGGCTTTGGAATTAACGGCCTCTGGCATTTATGGGACAAAAAAACATCCACTGCAGTTGAATTTCTTTTCAGGGGGAAAAAATATGTCTTGAGAGAAGTGAATGCATTTTTCGTGCAGTTTTGAAAAACATGGCTGGAAACCGCGATCCCTGACAAGACAAAAATCTATCTTAAGAAAAGTGAATGCATTTTTTATGCAATTAAAAAAAAAAAAAGCATGACTACAAACAACGAGCGCTGACAAGCTCGAGTGGGATTAAAGAGAGTCAGTTTCTATGCCGAAACCAGGTAATAGTCAAAAAGCACTGCAAGAAAGAAGAGCATTGCATTTCCTTTTGTCGGTACAGTGGCTTCCCTTTATAGAAACAAACTATTCGTGTATGGAAGTTTTTTTTTTTATATATTTATGTATTATGCAATTATTAGTTTGTAAAGAAGTAAGTCTTTGGATCGAAGTAGTTGCTAGTGTATTACATACACTGAAAATATAAAAGTGCCTTAGACACTTAGAACTACTTAGAAGATATAAGAAAACCGACGGTCAGAGTCATGGAGCAAAGACGACATGTAATGACAAGAGAGAGAGAGAGAGAGAGAGAGAGAGAGAGAGAGAGAGAGAGAGAGCAATACATTCTCTAGCCATGTTTGTCGATCAAAATTAAATTCGTCATCAGATGTATAGGTACATTCTACCTAGAAGCATAGAGAGAGAGAGAGAGAGAGAGAGAGAGAGAGAGAGAGAGAGAGAGAGAGAGAGAGAGAGAATTGTCATCAGACATAAGAATAGAGAGCTACATTCTGTACAGATGCAGAGAGACAGAGAGAGAGAGAGAGATAGGGAGAATTGTCATCAGACATATAAGAATAGAGAGCTACATTCTGTACAGATGCAGAGAGAGAGAGAGAATTGTCATCCGATATATAAGAATAGACAGATACATTCTATACAGATGCAGTCATCCGATATATAAGAATAGACAGACATTCTATACAGATGCAGAGAGATGAGAGAGAGAGAGAGTCATCAGAGACAGAAGAATAAGAAGAAAGAGACCCATTCTGTACGGATGCAGAGAGAGAGAGAGAGAGAGAGACAGATTGTCATCAGATATATAAGAATAAAGAGATCCATTCTGTACGGATGCAGTGAGAGAGAGAGAGATTGTCAACAGATATATAAGAATAGAGAGATCCATTCTGTACAGATGCAGTGAGAGAAAAAGAAAGAGAGAAAGAGATTGTCATCAGATACATAAGAATAGCAGATCCATTCTGATGCAGAAAAGAAAGAGAGAGAAGAGATTGTCATCAGATACATAAGAATAGAGAGATCCATTCTGTACAGATGCAGTGAGAGAGAGAGAGAGAGAGATAGCGGGGAATGATGAGGATAGTAAGCTTCTCTAAGAATATTAGAGGGATGAAAAGGAGGCGCGTCAAAGGCTGCCCCGGACAAAGGAACGGGAATCAGAAGTCAGAATGAAAGACGCCGTCATTCCTGAGAAAAGGGAATGATGTTCAGTATCTCGGGATGGGAATATGTCAAAGGTATTATGAGGGGAAAAGAGGATCCTTTTGCTTTATCTTTTAATATTTTTTTTTTGTATTGAAGTGGTTTTGGTTAGCTTTGTGTTTCTTTTTTTTTTTGAATGTGGTTGTTGTACATTGTATTACTCTTGGGTTATTTGTTTCGGGTATATTTTATATTAGTTTAAAATTTTTTCTCCAAATTTAAATTTTATGGAATTTTACACACACACGCACACACACACACACACACACACACACACATATATATATATATATATATATATATATATATATATATATATATATATATATATGTGTGTGTGTGTGTGTGTGTGTGTGTGTGTGTGTGTGTGTGTGTGTGTGTAAAATTCCATAAGATCTAAATTTAGAGAAAAATTTTAAACTCATAAATTTGCCTGAAACAAATATATATATGTATGTGTATATATATATATATATATATATATATATATATATATATATATATATATATATATATATATATATATATATATATACATATATATACATGAATGTCTTTTAGTGTAATACAACAGTATAATATGAAGATAAAAGGCCCTAAAACACTGTATGAACGTTGCAACCATATATTTCGAGCACTTCCTTCTGTGCCTCTCTTCACTGGTAAAATATGGACAGATGATACAAGGGTATATATACCCTCGTATCCCTTGTATCTATCATCTGTCCATATTTTACCAATGAACATGGGCACAGAAGGAAGTGCTCGAAATATATGGTTGCAATGTTCATACAACGTTTTAGGGGCCTTTATATATATATATATATATATATATATATATATATATATATATATATATATATATATATATATATATATATATATATATATATATATATATATATATATATATATATATATATATATATATATATATATATATATATATATATATATATATACACGTGTATACATTTGTGTTTCTATATTTACGTACAGATCCAATTAGTGATTGTTGTTATGTCAAAGTTACTATTCCGTTTTTCGTTATGTAATTTGATATTTCCGGAGAGGAGACCGAGACTGGCAGTACTGTTAACGAACCCACGAATTTTCACAAGGAAATCATAATAACTTTATTGCGGGCTGGGCCCGGAGTGTTTAAAAAATAAAGGTTAATTACAGTTTTGTCGGGGCAGGAAAAGAGGCCATTGTTCAAGCCTATTCTTAGTTTCTAAAATTAATCTCTCGCTTTCTGTGGAGAATGCCTTACGCTCAGGTATATAAAGCTATTGAGGTTGTATCTCTCTCTCTCTCTCTCTCTCTCTCTCTCTCTCTCTCTCTCTCTCTCTCTTCCGCAGTCACTTTTCAGTATTGCTGGCTATAACCTTTCAGTGTTAGACTCTCTCTCTCTCTCTCTCTCTCTCTCTCTCTCTCTCTCTCTCTTGCAGTCTATAACCTTTCAGTGTTAGACCCTCTCTCTCTGTCTATCTCTCTCTCTCTTTTTCCGCAGTCACTTTTCAGTATTACAGGCTATAACCTTTCAGTGTTAGAATCTCTCTCTCTCTCTCTCTCTCTCTCTCTCTCTCTCTCTCTCTCTCTCTCTCTCTCTCTCTCTCTCCGCAGTCACTTTTCAGTATTACAAGCTTTAACCTTTCAGTGTTAGACTCATTCTCTCTCTCTCTCTCTCTCCCTTTCTTTTTCTGCAGTCACTTTTCAGTATTATTGGCCATAACCTTCTAGTGTTAGACTCTCTCTCTCTCTCTCTCTCTCTCTCTCTCTCTCTCTCTCTCTCTCTCTCTCTCTCTCTCTCTCTCTCTCTTGTTACAGTTACATTCTCCTATTATGAGCTACAACCTTTCAGTGCAAGACCACTTCCTTATAAATGGTCTCACTTTAATAAGCTTATTTTCCCATCGTTAATTTAAGTAATTCATGGATGAGTTTTTTTTATACATTTGACCTTCAAATTCCTATGTCAGCTTCAAACCGACTTTAATTCCGACCATTATATATGAAAACTCCGAACATTTTTCACAGGGAAATTATTTGTCATGACCGAGCATGGAACCGGCTCAACTATATCACAAATGGAAAATGGAATTACAGCTTCCTGAAAATCTTGTCTGTAGGGTTACTAATTTAATTTATAAGAATACAGATACATTCTGTACAGATGCAGAGAGAGAGAGAGAGAGAGAGAGATTGTCATCAGATATATAAGAAGAAGAGAGAGATTCTCATCAGATGTAGAAAGAAGAGAGAGATTCTTTACTGAAGAGAGAGAGAGTCATCAGATATATATAAGAATATAGATACATTCCATACAGATGCAGAGAGAGATGCAGAGAGAGAGAGAGAGAGAGAGAGATCAGAGAGAGAGAGAGAGAGAGAGATTGTCATCAGATGTATAGGAATAGAGAGATACAGAGAGAGAGAGAGTATGCAGAGACAGAGTCATCAGATATATAAGAATATAGATACATTCCATACAGATGCAGAGAGACATTCCTTACAGATGCAGAGAGAGAGAGAGAGAGAGAGAGAGAGAGAGAGAGAGAGAGAGAGAGAGAGAGAGAGAGAGAGAGCCATCAGATATATAAGAATACAGAGATACATTCCATACAGATGCAGAGAGAGAGAGAGAGAGAGAGAGAGAGAGAGAGAGAGAGAGAGAGAGAGATTGTCATCAGATTTGTAAGAGTAGAGATACATTCCAAACAGATGCAGAGAGAGAGAGAGAGAGAGAGAGAGAGAGAGAGAGAGAGAGAGAGAGAGAGAGAGAGAGTCATCAGAGATATAAGAACAGAGAGATACATTTTGTACAGGCGATGTTGCATAACATACACATACGTAGAACAGACATAAGAGGCATTCAACTTGCTGAGAAAAAGCTTCCACAGCATTGAATGCCTTACATGATTAAACTGTGTGAGAAGAAAAGAATACATTACCATGTGGAAGACAGTAAGAATCAATCACCTAGCATATAAACAGTATATGTACGTAAAGTAAGTAATCTAACATCTAGCCCAGATAAATAATATGTGTACGTAAAGGGAAGGTGGAATATTGAAAGCCGACCTTTTCCGATATGATTGCTGAAGTCACCGAACGAATAACCTTCATTAACTTTATAGATTTTGATAAAGCCCCCAGATAATACTGCACAGTAAGGCTGTCATTTTACTGTACGTTTCCGCTATTGCTTATGAAATTGAGATACTAAATTATCTATAATGTTGTTATATCCGGTGTTTCGGTGATTGAGAGGATAAGTAACCTTGAGAGAGTATGTTATTACGTAACATTTATACGGGGTAAGACCTCGGCTTTGTGATCGTAGAATATATATATATATATATATATATATATGATCGTAGAAATATATATATATATATATATATATATATATATATATATATATATATATATATATATATATATATATATATATATATATATATATATATATATATATAATGAGTGAATGAATTTTATCACATCCCCGTGATTCATATACAAGCATTAAGCTATATATGTCCTTTAATATGCAATTCGCTGTATCTCGGAGATAATATATTTTAATTATGTTACTTTCCCCGTCACCCGACGGGGAATTTTTAGTTGATAATAAGTTCGTCGCCTCGTGGGCTCGAACCACGGAAGACAAGACAGTGACGCCTTAAACCACAAGGCCATCATACATACATATGTATATATGTATGTATGTATATATGTATGAATGTAAGTTTTTGTGCGAGGTTGTGTTTATATATGTATATATATTATGTATAGGGATATATATATATATATATATATATATATATATATATATATATATATATATATATATATATATATATATATATATACTGTACATACATACGTACATATAAATATTTATCAATATATATTTATTTATATACACACAAACAAACTACTTGAAAAGAACTTAGATGATAGTTCAGAAAAGTGATCATAAAGTGGAAGAATAAAAACGAAACCTTAAGGTCATAGGGTAAAGCAATACACTTGATATTTTGTAGCATAGAAAGGATAACCACAAATACTCTTACAAATCATGTAAAAATTTCATTACTTATACTGCATTCATCAATAACTTTTTCATTATAAAAGTGACAAGTTCGGTGCTTAAATTTAGATTGATGCTGCTTATCAACTGTGGTACCCAAGATTTAGTAATTTTCTACTTTACTGTGTTACAACCCTCCCTTCACCCCAGGTGATAGAGTGGTGGAAGTTTCCCAGACGCACAGATAAAGCGTTTTGGTACTTGACAAGTTCTTGCAGAATGTCAACCCTGTTTGATTCTCAGTGTTTATTAATTTTCCTTTTTGTCCATACTAATCTTGGTAGCGCAACTTCCAGAAGGAATTTCGTAATTTGCAGCTAGATACATTCTTTGAAGAGTTTCTTATTACCATGCCTTTAGCGTTCAAAGTATGGAAAACATTTGTCTCGGAAAACGTATCGTCATATATTAAGTCTAGAATGTTGATCAGAATGAATATTGGTCTTTCATGAGTTAAGCAAAAAGACCAAGCAACATCTATAAAATTTATATCCAGTGGTATTTAAGGTTCAAAGGAATATCGAATTGATTTTATCTCTTCGTCAGTAGACTGAAGATTTAGTGGTTATGTCCCTTGAAACATATCAGGGAAAACGGAAAATTAAGTATTTTGAGGCTGATTACAATTTCGGCCAAATGAATTAGTTAAATATCTTACCTATGGACAATAACGCCAAGGAAATTTAAAGTACAGTGATTGAACTCTTCCACGGTGGTAAATTTGGTAGATAGGTCCAAGTTATTCTTGATAGTATTTCTCAAAAATTTAAGCTGCTATTGAACAAAATACTTAACACTTTGGAAAGCCGTACATATGTGTGTATACATAATTAATGTCAGCAAATGTTAAATCTTTGCCCAGTCGTTCTTAAAATATGAACTCTTTCATTGAATTAAACCTATTCCATTTAAAATGTTCTGTTATGAAGATTAGTTGCTTTTCCATTCAAATTACAGCAATCATAGCTTTGGAGTCTCTCCAAATGGTAATTATCCCGCTCAGGGGTGCCTGTTAACAGTTTGCCCCATTGGGTACACTGTATATGATAGAAAATGGTCTCTGTGCTTTCTCCCTTCTACTTTTCATCATTTCATCTTGGTGTCTTCCTACATGGCTGTCCAAATCCTTTGAATTGATTTTTCTCAAAATTTCGTCTCTCATTTAAGAACAGAACTTTTCGGTAAGTTCTATGAAAGCGTGGATATGGACTTGTGATTGCGTTGCAGTAATTTATTATAATACAAATAACCGAGTTATCACAGCACTTTATTTGTCCTAAAGACCTTATATCTTCTTCTGTGTGTGTGTGTGTGTGTGTGTGTGTGTCCGACGAGTGTTGTTTTGTTGGGCCAACTCTCT
>NC_089790.1:10290000-10297500 GCF_040412425.1 Macrobrachium rosenbergii
GTTTTCCCTTATCGGTTCTGGTTTATTTAGTTGTGCTCTTTCCTTTCTTACTGATTATGCAAACAGTATACAGAATGGTATATAATATACACACACATATATATGTGTGGGTGTATGTATGTATGTATGTATGTATGTGTGTGTGTCATACATATAATTGTAGTATATATGTCATGAAAAGCATTGAAGGAATATGGAGTTTACGTAGTTGTATAAAGGTTTTCGTTAGTGAATGGTTGATCAAATTATTCCTTGACCATGAGAAAAGTTCTAGATATGTGGGGCGAAATAGGGCCCGTAATATCCAGTAGGAGCATCCAGGAAATAATTTGGAAATAAAGGCTAAACCAGTCACGACCTCCTCCCATTTTCTTATTTTTCCCCTCTGGTATATATATATATATGTGTGTGTGTGTGTGTGTGTGTGTGTGTGGGTGGGGGATGTATGTGTGCGCACGCGCGCGTTTGTGTCTTTTGTCTTGTGTTTGTTTGTGCGCCTCAGCTATATTTGGCGCATTGTCAAAATCTCTTTTTGACCACCACTCCATTGTCATCATTATCTCGATCTGCGGTAAAAGTTGACGTGACCGACCGTTGCCTTTGTTTTAGAGTTCTCCCGAGAATACCGTCACTCCTTGCGCAGGAATCGTCTGCATTCATTTGTTCATCTTCTGTCGAGGCGGAAAAGCAACAGAATGCCAAGTCGGTACTACGGTTTTTCCTTTTAGTTATAGAATCGCTATTGTCTTCGAGCAGTATTTACTGTGTCATTTTTAATTCCTTATATTATTTTTGTTTTTAACTTTTGTCTCTCTGTGTTATAGTTGTATTTCCGTTCGGAAGTAGCTCTCTCTCTCTCTCTCTCTCTCTCTCTCTCTCTCTTTGTGTATAATGTTCGATGTTATATGATTTTTAATTGTTCTCAGTATATAGTTGTATAATAAAGATCAAGAAATTAAATTAATTTTTATTGTTATTTTGTTATTTTTCTAAGTGTTGTCCCTAATGCTGGTACTATTAATAGCAGTCGGTCAACGTTCTTATCTACATTTTTACTCCTAATTGTTCATCGGAAACTGGCTAGATAAGAGAGTGGTCTTATAATCAAACTTGCTGTGAAATGGCTCTTGTTAATAATTTCTTATTGTCTGTTCTGTTATGATCATTATGAGGTGTCAAAGAAAGCCTAAGCGTCAAGAAGATTGAGATGGTTTGGCCCCTTTGTGAGGAGGGGAGATAATGGGCGACATGTTATATGAGACACCACTGAAATGGGAGTACTAAGGACGCGAAGGGAGTTAGGCCTAAGAGGAGATGGAGAGACTGCATTCGGAAAGACATGAAAGGCAGAAGAGTAGACGAAGGCAGGACGCAAGAGACAACCGCCTGGAAAAAGACTCATTAGAAACAGCGGCCCAGACTAGGGATTAAGCTGAGGAGGGGTTTTGGTCATTATTTTTAGCAATAGTGAAGCTTGTTGTGATTTGTTGTAAGTCGTTGTTTTGCGTAGCGGTTTTGTAGTTATTATTTGTCAGAGTTACTGTATACAAGAGTAATTATTTTGGTTAGGTTATTTTAGTATAAGTTATTGTTGATATTTTTGATAACAATAATAATAGTATTAGTATCAGTTACGAAAATTATCTACACACTTTTTTTTTTTTTGTACGAATGGTTATCAGTTTCCTGGTACCATACAGAAATCAGATACAAGAGGGAGAGAGAGAGAGAGAGAGAGAGAGAGAGAGAGAGAGAGAGAGAGAGAGAGAATTCACCATCTTCAGAGTCCAGCCACTCAGAATGACGACTTTTCCCCCCAAGCCTTGGCGGAATCTTTTGAGGCTTTTAAGCCGATGAGATATCAGGACTTCAATGTCACTGCACTGATTAACCTTAACGAGTCCATGCGCTTAACAGCCAATAAGTTAATTGATTGAATTAACCCTCTCCAGACTAGTTGGGAGAACTTGGGTGAAATCGTCAGCATTTATTTGGAGCCGTTGCGGTCTGGGAGGGACAGGGAGTTGATACTCTTCCCCCACCTTCCTCCCTTCCTCTCTCTCTCTCTCTCTCTCTCTCTCTCTCTCTCTCTCTCTCTCTCTCTCTCTCTCTCTTTCCCTCCCAGATTTTGGTCTTTTTCTAGGGAAAGGGAGAGCCAAACTTTTTTCATGAAAGTGGAAGTTGAAACCCCGTTTTTATTCAATAATCTGGAAGCCGGATTCCCTCTTTTTTTCTGTGGTGGTCAAAAAAAAAAAAAAAAAAAAAAATTTTTTTATTTGTTTTTAGGGAAATGAATTTTTTCTTTTTATGGTAAAAGGTGAAATTTGTAAGTTTAAAATCATCGGTTGAATTTGGAATTCATAACAGGAATGATTTTTAGAATTCGGTAAACGAATGTAATTTATTCTTAATATTAGAAATGAATAATGTTTTATAAGTTTGATTTTGAAAACTTCTAGCAGTTAATGTCATCAGTCATTGACAGATGTTTTCCAGACTTTTTTTTTTGGTCTAATATAATATCAAGGCTTTTGACGCCTCTCAAGCTTTTTTATTTTTGCTAATCTGAATGAGTTGGATCATAGTCTTCCTATTAAAGTTACATTCTGCATTTTCCCTTGTGCGATAATAAGTTATATAGTTCGGCTACGATTACTATGGCTGTTGTTGCGTCCGATTTAAGTCTTAAAACAACCAATTATTCAGCTGTTTACGACTCTTTCCCTTACCATTGTCCTTGACACGACACTTGGCTCCTCCCACTAATACCACCTCTTTGAGGCTCTTCCCAGTAAAATTCTTTTTGCCTCTCTCTCTCTCTCTCTCTCTCTCTCTCTCTCTCTCTCTCTCTCTCTCTCTCTCTCTCTCTCTCTCTCTCTTAACACTTCATTCTACTATCTCCACGAAAAAATTAATCCTTCCCTTCCCAGTAACATTCTCTCTCTCTCTCTCTCTCTCTCTCTCTCTCTCTCTCTCTCTCTCTCTCTCTCTCTCTCTCACGCAAAAATGAATCATTCCCTTCCCAGTAACATTCTCTCTCTCTCAACACTTCACTCTACAATCTCCACGAAAAAATTAATCCTCCCCTCCGCAGTAACATTCTCTCTCTCTCTCTCTCTCTCTCTCTCTCTCTCTCTCTCTCTCTCTCTCTCTCTCTCTCTCTCTCTCTCTTCTTCCACGCAAAAATGAATCTTTCCCTTCCCAGTAACATTCTCTCTCTCTCTCTCTCTCTCTCTCTCTCTCTCTCTCTCTCTCTCTCTCTCTCTCTCTCTCGTAACACTTCACTCTACCATATCCACAAAAAAGATTATTTTTTCTCTTCCCAATAACAATCTCTCTCTCTCTCCGTGTCTCTCTGTCTCTCTCTCTTGATACTTCACTCAGCTATCTCCACGAAAAAACGAATCTTTCCCTTCCCAGTAACATTCTCTCTCTCTCTCTCTCTCTCTCTCTCTCTCTCTCTCTCTCTCTCTCTCTCTCTCTCTCTCTCTCTCCACGCACAATTTATCCTTTCCTTTCCCAATAACATAAACACCTTACCCGCCCTTAACACTATCTCAAGCTCCTCCTCATTGATGCTTCCCTATACCCCTCTCCCTTCCCCCTTCCCATAACATTCCAACTCACTCTTCCCCAGGAACACCACTCTGTCATTCCCCCTCTGAATAATCCCCCGTCCACGTGACCCATTTTCAACGACTTTTGTCATTCTGCATAAATGAATGGAGTTGGTGATCGACGAGATGTCGCTTGTCAGTGGTCATCGAAAGTGACGCGTCCCCAATATTTATGGTAATTTGAAAGGCTAAATTTGTACTGGCGAGATTATGAAAATTTTTCGGAGTTATTGCGATTGTCGAAGCACTGATTTTCTGTCCAGTGTTTTTCCATTTTGTTTCAGTGATCCTTCCGTGCGCGTTGTGGTAGACGAGTTCTTTTGTGTATGTTTAGTAATTTTCATAATGATTTACTTCTCAAGTGTTTTATTGTATCGAAGGGCCCGACACACTTTAGTCGCAGAGAGAGAGAGAGAGAGAGAGAGAGGAAAAATTCTTCAGAAATGCGAAATGTTTTTATTAATATATAACATCGGCTCTTGAATCATATAAGTATTTATTATACGTTAACATGATCAGATATTCCCATTATTCCAAAGAAATTCGTATTCAGAGTGAAAAGGTGTTTCTTATACCGTATTTTTTCCTATTCTGAATTGCCATTACTTTTTAAAGTCGATTTATGATTTATGTGCATGAATTTCTATATATTTATTTTTTATTGTCTTACCCTGAGTCTTGTCTTGTTGGAGATTTTAAGAGAGCCATATTCACTCGAATTCGAACCCCTCAGTAATTACGAACGAAGGTTCCGTCTAGAATCGGTTGAATTGTTATTGTGAATGAATTTCTTTATATATCATTTTATTGTCACATCGTAATAGTCTTCTTATGGGAGCTTTTCCAGAAACTAAAGAAAGTATTATACGTTCACTCGAATTCGAAGGCCTCAGTAATTACGACGAAGGTTTTTGTTTAAAATCAGTCTTGACTTTCCGTACACACACGCGGGAATAAACCATTCTCATATAGAGGTTTCCTTTCCGAGAAGGGAAGCTCCTGAAACTTTATTTCTTGGAAGGTGCATTGAAGAAACAAAGAGCTTCAGAGAGATGCTACCCTCCGTGGAACAGAACACTCATATTGTAAGTGTGTAAGGGGAAGGAGAGAGAGAGAGAGAGAGAGAGAGAGAGAGAGAGAGAGAGAGAGAGAGAGAGAGAGAGAGAGAGAGAGAACTGTTGTTCCATTTTCCCGAAATACATTTCCAGAATGCGACCTCCTCCCTCCAGAAGGCATGCAAGCACGTACTGTCTTTATTGAAAGTATATATTTGCATTGTAGAGTTCTTGGTCTTTCATGTACGGTGTGTTTGGTAGGAGGGCTTTTTCCTGGGAATGTTTACTTATTCTTGTGAATGTGTGTGTTTGAATGAATGTGTGTGTATATATATATATATATATATATATATATATATATATATATATATATATATATATATATATATATATATATATATGTGTGTGTGTGTTTGTTTGTGTGTGCATTACATATACACATACTCACGCACACACACACACATATATATATATATATATATATTTTTTTAAGTCTGTATTTTTATAATACCTACTGACCTTCCATATTGCCACGCCTATAGTTTGGTCTTCAAAAGTAAAATAGTAGTTTTCATGTGGACGATACTTGTATTGTTACAGGAAAAAATTTATCTCGGCTGATAATGTCTTGTAGTACCAGCTGTTATATTTCCATAGTTTGTTTAATGTATATTTTCATATATTCTTTTGGTAACTTAATTATTTGGACTTTCAGGTAGTTTTTTAGTAACGTATACGGATACGAATGTAAAAATAAAGGTAAAAGAGGGTTTCCTTTACTCATTAACATTGTATATATATATATATATATATATATATATATATATATATATATATATATATATATATATATATATATATATATATATATAGGTTGGGGATAAACTTGGCTAAAGTTTTGACTTGGCGCATTCCTACGTCAGATGGCATACGTCATTGTTTTGAGCTTTCTGCAGCCCTGTCCATTGGCCGCAGAAATCGATGGTGCCTCTCTCTCTCTCTCTCTCTCTCTCTGCATCGTCAGTTCACATTGCGAGGCCTCATCCACCCACACTTCTCCCCCCCACTTTTTTTTTTTTTTTAACCTGCTCAGGTATGTAGGCTTGAGGCGGAGCTGCTGCAGTTGGTTCCTAGCGTGGATGGGCGTGTCTCTTATCATGTTATCTTGTCTCTGCGTCCTGATATGACCACCGAAGTCATGTCTTTTTGACTTATTTGTAACTTAAGGTGGTTTCACGCCACATGATTTTTGGCTTCCTTTAGTATCCTGCCGCCCAGGTTTGTACCAGGTTGATTGTGTTTTAGATATCAGCGCAAAATTAAATCTCGTGTTTCCTTGGAAATGGAGTCTCAGAACCGAGGAGTTTTGCGACTTCATTTTTGCCGTCAGCATTGGTTACTTGATGCAAAGTTTGGTCGCGGGGTGCTAGAATATGCCAGAGAACTTTCTCGTTGTAGCAATGCCTAGTATTTGTTCAATATAGCTCTGGTAGCTTCTTGAATGACTGCACCATACCTCGTGTGCGATAGTATCAGTAACCATCATTCATATACGTTGATGGTTCACGTTAGGAGTGATCGCTAGAAATCTGCAGCCGGGTTGGCGGCTTTAGATAAATCCAGCCTTAGGCCGGCACGAACCTTTGCTGGAAGACGTGGAAGGGATTTGGAGCCCTGGTGTAGACCCCCGAACGTGATCCACCAGCAGAGGCGAATCTGCAATTATTGTATTTTTTCTTCACCTCTAGAAAAGCGTTCACCGATGTTATGTTATGCGCTGTTTATGAAAATGTTTTCTGCATTATTGTTAAAGTTGGATAAAACTTTTTTTTTTGCAATAAAAATTTTAATATAACTTCCTTCTTTCCGTTTCTTTATCAAGTGCTTTTTTCAGTCATGCTCTCATGAGTTGGTGGAATTATAGTTCCCTTCTCTTCGTCTTCCATTTCCCAGGCTTCGTTTTGTTGAGTATGAAAGTGAGAATCGGTTAACTTGATCATAACTATTTTCCACTTCAAAATTCCCAATTGTCTTGTGTGTTCCTGGATTTTAGAATCTTCCTGTTTTTAAGGATAA
Organism: Macrobrachium rosenbergii; assembly: GCF_040412425.1. Lineage (NCBI taxonomy): Eukaryota > Metazoa > Arthropoda > Malacostraca > Decapoda > Palaemonidae > Macrobrachium > Macrobrachium rosenbergii. The sequence continues at coordinate 10,296,749 of NC_089790.1, forward strand.
TCCAGTTCTCACCTTGTAGCACAGATTAGTTTGCAGCTCGCTTGATCACCTTCTTTCCTTATGACTGGGTTATCAAAATGGTTCAAAACTAGAAGAAAGGTTCTTCTCAACTTAATGAAAGATGCCTCTGTTGCTTTGTAGTTGGTAACCCTTGTCATTTTTTAAGAGTAAGAAACGCTACCGCCGAGCCCAAACCCTCTGTCTAAAATAATTTTTTTTCTATTCGTGTATATTCAATTGTATGTCGGTTTTGTTCATGTCATTTTCGTATGTATTTTACAGCAATTCGTTATCTTTGTTTTTCTAATCTTCACATCAGGCTTTCAGTTTGCAAAATTACTTCGTCCGTTTAATTGTGTGCAAGGAATAATTGATAATAATAATGAATGAAAATTCCTGCTTTATGATAAAGAGAATGATTTAGAATACGGCGATTCTTATCAGAATTCCTGTTAATCGTACCGCATATCGCTATATAATTCCAAGTTTATCACTGAGTTATGGTTATTGGACTTCCGACTGTGCATTCCCACAATCACTGAGCTCGGTGTCACTAGTTTTACGTATATTCACCAACGTGATTTATACGTGGGAGAGCGTCGACCCTCGTCATACTGGATGAATTTTGAAATTTATGGGCTATTATGAAGGAATAACGTAGAATTAGGAATATCAGTGAGTTATTGCTCTCTTAATTTACGAAAATATTTTTTGTATCTGTTTTTTATGGAGTCATAAAATATGCATAATTT
>NC_089790.1:10300000-10307500 GCF_040412425.1 Macrobrachium rosenbergii
GAATCTTATATATTATTTTTAAGTAATAGTTTTTAATCAATTCCCTGCATTGCCAAAAATAACAGTAACTTTTAAGCGTATGTTAGGGACGAAACTCTCTCTCTCTCTCTCTCTCTCTCTCTCTCTCTCTCTCTCTCTCTCTCTCTCTCTCTCTCTCTCTCTCTCTCTCTCTCTCTCTAGAACACACCCTATAATCATGATAAAATGGGTCTCAGGTATAAAAGCCAGAAATTGATTCATCGCATTAAATAAACAAAGGAAGCTGAATAAGTGAAGAAACTCTTTTGCAGCAGCTGTAGATCGCACAGGGTCCTTACAAGATGATAAATAGTCCCAGGACCTGAGTCTGGGAAGGGAGCCATATCGCCTGTCTCTCTCCCCTTTTTCGCTGCCTCTCTCCACTAATAGCTCTAATATGTCTCATTCTTTGGTTATTTTCAAACGGATGATTCAGAGTAAAAGTGAAAAAAAAAAAAAGGTATTCTACGGTTATTTATCAAGAAGGGTAAATTTTTAGCCCATTTGCCTTATGTATTGACTTTCAAAATAATCAAATCTGGAGTGAGAAGCATATGAATAATTCTTCAGGTACATAATTGGTTTATGGTAATATAGAAGCTATTTGGTGTTGTGAAAAATATGCCCTACCTGATTGGCAGAATGTTTTTGTTTATACTGTTTCCAAAATAGCCAACAACACATAGCAGAATAAACTGTATTTTATCTCGGAAGTTGCTTACATATTACATTTGTAACGACAGCAGAACTCCAAGAAGTTAGGCGAACTAGATTGACACATGTCAGTCACGGAGACCGTGGCAGTGATTGTTACAGTCAGCTGTTGAGAATAGTCTGACATACCGCGTTGGGTTCGTTTAGATTTGAGTCCGTGTTCCATTGTTTTATAATATCTCATTAAGAGATAGATGATGTTAGTGGTGAATGTTTGTTCATAGGCAAGTTTGTTCAGAGGTGAATTATATGTTCGTGATAATTAGCGCTGAGTGTACAAATTGTATTCCAATTATTGCTTATCAAGACACGTATTGTATCACTAATTATCACTCGTAAAGATAGATCATTGCATTCGTTGTGAATGCTCATTAAGAGGCATGTTATATTTCATATTATTACGTTTTAAGAAACATATCTCATGGAATTACATCGAGAGAAGAAATTCTCTGAAGGGATTGTATTCTTGGTGCTGAACTGTCAAGATCCAGTTTTTATCCCGGACGAAAGCTATCAAAAACCATTTTATTCTTGACGATATTCCGGCAAGAATGCTGGTCCGTTGGTATAGTGGTTAGTGTCGTGACATTACACTCAGATGTCGCGGGTTCGCGTCTCCCCCGGGGCGATGAAAAATCACTGGCTCTGTGTCATGATCAGTTACTGCTGCAGTGTCGGGTCTTCTGTGGGAGGTTAAAACCAACATTCTTTGGCAGTTTTAATTTCAAGTCAGTGGCCCCTTTGGTGTGCTTGTCCCATGTGAATAGGTTTTATCTACTGAAATAATAATAATATATTCTTCTCACTCACAGACTTACGAGTAAATGAACTTTCGTTTAACGAAGGAAAAAGCCATTCATTCAGAAGAGGCGGTGACCTTCCTGTTTCCATAATGAAGAGTGATTGGCGAAATACGGAGCGAGCAACAGTGTTGCTGAGTTTGCACTTCTCTTCTTCGTAGCAAGAACCTCTCTCTCTCTCTCTCTTCATTTCTAAGTCTGACGTATATTTTCCTAGATTTGCAATAGAACGCCCAATAAAACAATTCTCAACGCTGGAGATCAGACCGATAATATTTGGGTCAATACAGTTAGCCTGGAAGAGATCCGAGTTGGTCAGGCATGTGATGATTGAAGATAGGTATATATGGTGTTGGCTAGCTGTCAGATAGTCAGAGAAGATCTTTTAATACAGATAAAATTGAGAGTGAATATCAGAGAAGATCTTTTAATATAGGAAAAATTATGAGAGAATATCAGTTAACACTAACGTTTAAATTTGAGTTAAAAGAAATAATAGGTAGGACATATTTTATTGAATAAGAACTGTATCTAATGTTAGACAAGTCAAATTAGGATAGAAACAGCTTTAGGGGTGAAGAGAATTCTGTAGATTAAAGTAGGAAAAGTATTCTGAGTTATCTTTTGTTCTTTATATCTCATTCTCTACGCAACATTTGGATCTACTAAATGGAAGTGAAATGACTTTAAGAATTGCAAAAAAAAAAAAAAAAAATTAATGAGTAGTTGATATAAATACATCATTGTAGACTTTTATACATTATTGGAAATGAAAAGGCCTTTAAAGTTTTATTTCTAGTTAATACTATTTTCGAAAGGCAAGAAAATAATTTGCCGCTAAGGTGATTGAAACATACCAATATCGAAATTGAGTTTCTCAGAACGCAGAGAGAGAGAGAGAGAGAGAGAGAGAGAGAGAGAGAGAGAGAGAGAGAGAAATGAACGTGAGGAATAAAAGGAAACGGTGTCATGGAATTTTCCCTCTTGTTGTTGTCAGGGAGAAGGCTCAGTGTACGAGTAGATCGGTCGCGTCCAGTAGATCAAGCGAGAGGGAGAGAATGGAAAAACTATTTCAGGAAAGGAGTGTATTGAGTTAGACGTAAAAAAAAAAAAAAAAAAAAAACGAAAGCATTTTGAAAAAGGGGAGGTTTTACAGTGTAAGTAAAAAAGAGTATTTATTCGTGTGCAGTGTTTGAATGTTTAACGGTATAGGAGGAGAGGATTGGTTTTTGCAAGCTGGTATACAATTCGACCTTGGGATTGTTTTCATTTACCTTAGTGCCGTTGAAATAAGTTCAGAGTCTAGTACAAATGAGTGATATGATCATTTTTATCTATACTGTTGAAAAGCACCTCAAAAAAATACTAGAAAATGTATACGATTAAAACTAGAGTCTGAATGAATTGAAGTCGTAGATTAGCGCCAACTGGCAAAAATAGTGGATAGTGGTTGAATATTCTAGTGGGCCATTCCTTTTGGAGAAATCACGAGTGTAAAATTTCACAATCCCAGAATATTCCTACCCCTGAGGTTCTAAATATAGAACAGACGAACAGGTCCGTTGAGCGTTCCAACCGTACCACACACTCTCATCCCAGGCGCATGGTAGGGGTGGGGGGATGATGCCAAGTACGTGGACATTTGCTCTCCGTTTTCGCATTTCGTCGCTACTGGATCATTATTGTCCCGAGAACAACAGCTTAGTTGCAGGCTGGGTACTGATATCAACAACAGGGACCTAGAAAGAAGTGGAAGTGGCTGGGAAATGTCACTGAAGAGGAAAATGATTTGTAATGTTAAGGGAGACGATTGTCAAGAAAAGTGAGAGAGAGCAATTTGAACGTTTGTTTAAAAGTTACAGAGGAAAATGATATTCCTTGGAAGAGAAAGTATGGTCATTTCAAAAGGAAAGCGTTTTTAGCTGAAATGATGTTTTCAGGTCAAAGAAAAATTGATGGTTAAATGAATTAATGGCCAATAGAGAGAGAGAGACTGGCTATTTAAATAAAAAGGTGAAAATGCAAAGTTGAATTGAAAGGTGTGTTAAGTTAGATTAGAAATGTTCCTCATTTGTAAGGAAATTGATTCTCGTCCGAAATTGGAATGATACATACTGCCATTTCCTATGATAATGATTAACGATAGAAAGTGAGTCTTTGATTAGTTTACAGGATAACGATAGAAGGAAAGGAAAGTCTGTGATTAATTTAAAGGGTGATTATAGTAGGAAGGATATGATAGTGGAAAAGGAAAGGATTCTTTCGTAGGAAATATACGAAAAAGAATTTTAGAAATTTAAAGATAAAGAAAAATTGTCTTTCGCGCCTTATAGAAACAACCCATTTCTACTCATTGCTTGTACTTTATAATCAGTTACTTTCGTGAAGTTCAGATATCCTTTCAGAGTACAGAAGTTACTTATCGTTGGTGGTATATTATATGCGTATAAGTAACTAAGATTCAGGCAGCACCCCTGGCATGTTTACTCAGATACGTACACAAAACCGTAGCACACCTCATCGATCTTGGTTAAATTATTCATGGGATGTTTTCCTTCCCGCCATTTCATTTTACTGCATCCATAAATATTTTTTCCAGGTACCCACATTTTATGCGTAGGGCCACTGGACCCATTCTGCATTCATTATGTGTAAGCTTGGAATCACAGCTGGAATTGATTTCTTCAAGTTTACTGATTTTGTTTTTAGAATTCGTATAGCTGCGTTAACGAATGTGTGCTCGTCTGAAGGTGGGCGCCAGATGTTCTTTTATAGCCAAGGCCTTGTGAAAAATAAGAAAAAGGGTAGTAAATCAAAGGGCGTATTTCAGTAGAAAGTGATGAGTGTGTGACAACTGGAGCAGCGAAAGAAATGAAGAACCTTAGTAATCCTTTTAGAGGATTACTAATCTTCACATGGCGAAAGAGATTGAGAAATGAGGGTCGACATGTGAGATGGTTATTCAGTGGGTGTTACGCTATTACCTCATTATATATATATATATATATATATATATATATATATATATATATATATATATATATATATATATATATATATATATATATATACACGTATGTATGTATATATATGTATATATTTATACACACATTTATGTATATATATATAGTTGATATTTTATGGAAGAAAGATGTATATGCAGAAGAAGCATACACTATTGACATTAAGATTTCAAAACTTTTCTGCTCTCTTCTTTTATTCCAAGATTCACAAGACTTGCGAAATTACTTTGGTTCATCATTTTCCTTTTTTCTCCTCTGGCAATATGGCGGCCAGTTTTACGAGGTATGAATACTGCATTTGATTTATGATAACGAAGTGGATCCTCGCGTATTTTAAGATCCTCGGATGTCTTATCTGAGGATCTAATCTTGTATTAGAGGTTTTTGGTCTCCGTTTCATGTTTTCAGATGGAGTTTCAGAGCGTCTTTTAAGAAGGATTTATTTTATCCTTTTTCGTTTTCAAATCTGATAAAAGTGGGAAGAATTGGCTTTAATGTTGGGATGGGGTTTGGAGTCTTTATATTTCTGAGTTCTTAAAGAACTGTTTTAAAAAAAGTTGGTAAATTTTTTCACTTAAACCCCAAAATTTCTCTTTGTTAACTTTTTTCATATAAACCCCAAAATTTCTCTTTGTTGTGACAGTGTTGCACATATGAATGGATTTTTTTTACCATGTATTGTTAAATCCTGTTCTTCTGGTAAGGTTTGAAGAACAGCTGCCATACCCTTAATTGTCAACATTACCTAAGCAGTTGAATGGTACAAACGGCTGGAGCAGATTAATGCATAACATTACCGAATTTTCGTTATTACAAACATTGGTCTTGCGCCATTTAAAAAGCAGTTTTCATGTAATCATGACTGTTAAATTACTATTTATTTGAAAAGATTATGAATCAATTATAATCGTAAATTTATATATATATATATATATATATATATATATATATATATATATATATATATATATATATATGTGTGTGTGTGTGTGTGTGTGTGTGTGTGTGTGTGTATATTATGTGTATATATAGCGTATATATATATATATATATATATATATATATATATATATATATATATATATATATATATCAGTGGTAAATTGTTACAGATTGATGTAATCCATGAATGACCAAACTGTACTCTCTGTAATTATATCTAAAGAACATATTGATTCCGTCAATAATTACCTTCTTTAGCCAAACTTGCTGAATATTTGTTTTTATTTACGTGAATTAGTTTTGGAATGAATTCGATTCCGGTATGGATGTAGATGAGCAAGTATTTGAAAAGATTTTAATAAAAGGTATGACGTTGGTTCGTTCTCTCAGTATGTAAGATTTCGTTACTGCTGACTAAAACCTGGTGGTCAAGATTATGTGATCGCTGGAGTTAGCATTTGAGGATATATGCTCGTTCAAAAGTTCTCTGTCTTCTGTTGTTTATTTTATCGGGAGGCATGACTCCGTTGGTGCTGTTCCCGTTATGAATTGAGGTTATTTTTTTACCACTTTTGGTCTAGTCTTTATTTGTTTTGCCTTCAATCACACTGAATAGTCGAGGAACGCAATTCCAGTGCGTGCGATCGGTCATTGTGAAACAATTTATTTAAGAATTACGACTTGTGTACAATGTAGAATATGAATCTTCTGGCGTGTATCGAAAAGTATTTCGCGCCTCTCGTTTAATTCAAAGGCTAAATGATTGAAAATTTTAATATTTCAGGTCGTCAGACTTGTACCCTGTTATTTTCGTGGCGTCCGTGATATTTTATGCGATTCACCGCCGGCCGTGGAAGTGATGTTTACAAATAAGTCAGCTGATTTTGCGAAGGGGATTTCAAGCCACCGCAGCATATTAATGATTGGTTTTCATTTTTACCTCCAAATATATTTCTGGAATGTGAATGCACGCTTGTAACGGGAGAATTTATGAAGTAGTATTGAGGATGACGTTTAAAACCTGACGATGTAAAGTCATTTGTGGGTGGTTGGTTGCAACACTTCTGATGTAAATATATATGGGGAGATTTTTGAAAATGATTAGGTTTTGGAAAATTACAATAAAATTTTTATTTTTACGCGTGCTGGCTTGATAATCTTTATTGTAGCAATTATCACCGTTGGTAGGTTCTGTAGTCGGTTCACTAGGTATCACGCAATCTTATTATTTCAAAGGCGAAGCTTTTATGCCGGAGAGGCCAAGATATTAGGAAACTTTAAAAATACTCTCTCCAGCAATTTTCATTTGTTCGGCTCAGTGGTTGTTGAGACGGGAAACCAAATAACCTCAGCAACCTCTGTCCTTGAGAATCGACGTCAAAAAGAAAAAAAGGAAATGAAAAGGTTGGGGCTTAGTTAAATCCGTCTCCTGAAAGGCGGGAGAGCGTAATAATAAAAAAGCATGTAAGCAGGAAGAGAATTCCATAGCTTGGGAGTAATAAAGAAACAGCTACCGAACAGGAATTTCAGAAATTACCTATTCCTTGTGTTCTCTCATCATATTAACAGTAATGATTCCTTTTCACTTCAAAGATAATGACAGTATTTAAGATTTTTGATGTTCAAACAATCCTAAATTATAATTATTTCCTTCAAACAATCCGAAATTGTTTCAGTTTTGAGAAATTTTGCAATTATTGTATATAGGTTTTTTATTTATATATATTTTTTCTTTGTAAAAGTTAAAACGACTTGTACCCTGTCATTTTCCGAACTTTCCCAAAAACCATCCATAATTATTTTCGTTTTCGGAAAACCATGCCATTTGATGCCTTGCGGCTGACTGGGTTTAAATTCCTTAATTTTACAAAAGTGAGTCCTCTCTCTCTCTCTCTCTCTCTCTCTCTCTCTCTCTCTCTCTCTCTCTCTCTCTCTCTCTCTCTCTCTCTCTCTCTCTCGACTTAAATCAATAGCTAGACTGGAATAGGAGACTCCCTGGCTGC
>NC_089790.1:10312500-10322500 GCF_040412425.1 Macrobrachium rosenbergii
CAATAACGAGTCGGAAAGGAGGATGTTGAGAATATATGAAACCCGTAAAACCAGGTTCCGAAACTAATGTTAACTTGGGGGTTTCGTTCGACAAACACTTTGCCAAAAATAACCACGACGAAAAAGGTGTGTATCTTAAAGGTGTTTTGTTGTATGTCCTGGGGGCAAAACGACGGCAGAAGTCTGCTCCCGATGTTTCAGAGAGGTTTGCTAATATTACGCCAGTTCGGTGGCTTCATTGTCACAGAATCTGATAGAGATGGGAAGATTGAACGGTTCGATAAAAGAGATATATATATATATATATATATATATATATATATATATATATATATATATATATATATATATATATATATATATATATGTATATATATGTATATATATATATATGTGTGTATACATATGTATATACATATATATGTATTATACATATACATATTATATGTTATATTATATATGTATGTGTGTGTATGTATACGAATATAAATGAAAGCGAACCTACTGAAGCAAGAATGGCTAATTTACCGGACATGAAAGTGTACTTTCTCGCGCAGGAAAAAAAAAAATAATACGATTTCATTAAAAAAAATTAATTGTTTGAGAAAGGATCATCTACGTTGTCACCGAAAAATAGCGCCTCATTAACAAGAGGGGAAGGAAAAAAGCACAATTAAGAGTACTTTTTACGGAGAATTGTCAAGAGGTTGTGACATCCCCTCCAGTCTCTTCGCCCTATAAATATGTTTGTTTATATTTTTTCTTCATTTAGTCGCGTTCCCGTGATTTCCCTCGGGCCCTCTCTTTGAAAATTGGGCGTCGAATGGGGAGGTGGGTGGGCGGGTGGAAAGAAGCGGTAAGCCGGGAATATAAAACTTCGACGGAATTTCTTTTGGGCCGTCCACGAGTTTTCATAACGAGGAGAATATTATTATTATTATTATTGGCAGCAGCAGCAGCAGCAGCAGCAGTAGTAGTAGTAGTAGTAGTAGTAGTAGTAGTAGTAGTAGTAGTATATGGAGGATTATTGAACTTTGTCCCGTGTGATGGTAATTTTAAGGCTGTAAAGATTTCTATTTCTATAACGAAGATCTTCGAGGATTTCCTTGCGTAAGATTCCTAGAAGGAATTGACAAGTTCAGTTTTGATATCTATCTATCTGTCTGTCTGTCTGTCTGTCTTCTATCTATCTATCTATTTATCTATCTATCTCTATCTATCTATCTATTTCTCTCTCTATCTATCTATCTATCTATCTATCTATATATCTATATATATATATATATATATATATATATATATACATATGTATGTATGTATGTATGTATGTATGTATGTATTATTCAGAAGATGAAACCTATTCATATGGAACAAGCGCACAGGCATATTGACTTGAAATTCAAGCTTCCAAAGAATATGGTGTTCATTAGGAAGAAGTAAGAGCTGGTAAGGCTAAGGGAGATGCATAAAGAAGGGATCCCACTTATTAAAAAAAAATAAATTAATAAGTTAATAAATAGATAAAAATGTAGGAGCATAATATATATATATATATATATATATATATATATATATATATATATATATATATATATATATATTTATAAATTTTAATGCCATTATTAAAATTACACAAAGCAGAAATATTGTGAATTGCCTTGATCAAGTGTCATTTGTGCATGCAAGTACCGTATTCATGGTGAAAGGAACAAGTTAGAAGTGATTTTTCATGTCAGGCCCAATTGCTGTGCTTCATTCTTGTTAGAAAATAGATACAGCAACTGTTTCAAGCTGCACAGGTGAAAAATAGATTCAGCAACTGTTTCAAGCTGCACAGTTGACAGTGATTCGCATTCCATACCGAGTTGAAGTTTCAGTGCTTTCACTTTTGCAGAAAGCATTAGACGCAACGGATGAGAAAGTAGGTTTAAGGACAAATGCATTTTCTTTACTTCAATGTAAAAAATTTTTTTGTTCAGAATTATTTTTAAATTCATATTAAGTAACACGATTTTGTTCCGTATGGATCGATGCGAGTAACAAACTCTACGGTAATGGTGCAACACATTTTACTTACGCCTTTCTCAATTTACACTTCGACCATATTGTCATATTGTCACTTTCCTGTCCAACATATATATATATATATATATATATATATATATATATATATATATATATATATATATATATATATATATATATATATATATATATATATATATACATATACATATATATATATATATATATATATATATACATACATATATATATATATATATATATATATATATATATATATATATATATATATATATATAATTTCTGCTTTAGTCTAATGATGGTCAGCTGTAACATTAGCCAGTCCCTCTGTCAACACTGCTCTCATCCTTCGATTTGTCCTCAATTTTGCTATCGAAATATTGTCTAATAAATTATTTTCCTAAACTTTCTACCTTTCGCATAAATACCTATGATTTTTCTTCCATGGAAATATATATATATATATATATATATATATATATATATATATATATATATGTGTGTATATATATATATACATATATATATTATATATGTGTGTGTATGTGTATATATATATATATATATATATATATGTAAATATATCCTGTGTTAATTTATTATTCTTATTAATTTATTATTATTATTATTATTATTATTATTATTATTATTATTATTAGCCAAGTTGCGGCCCCAGCTCGAAAGGCAGAGTGCTATAAACTCAAGGGACCAAAGCCCAGTATATTAAAAAACTGAGAATTAAAGAATGACCTATAAAAGAGACATGAGAGAGAAAAACAAATAAGAGAAATAAGTGTTGATATAAATAAGACGAATAACAAATAACCTAGGAAGGGAGACTTGCGAGTTCGCCAACTTAAAAAAGCATTGCCCCAAATTTGAACACCAATTACGAATCAACTACTTACGAATCAACTACAAGATGTAGGATGATCATTCCACAAAATGGTCACAGCAAGACCAAAGCTTCTAAATTAGTATACTAAACCAAGAACCTAGGTTCGAGTACTGGGTGGGCAGATGCCCTTATCAGTTATAATACCCAGTGGATATAAATTATTTCTTAGGTATAGGGAATGAGATGTTACATGGTATTTTTGGCACGCTATTTTTGATATAAAAATATTCACATGTATTAAAGTGAAAAAACTCAGTATTTGCAGAGGTGTTACAGACTTACCAGTCAGCTATCATGGCGGAGATGGGTTCGTAACCTTTAAAGAACCAATCGGGAATATGTACAGCAGAGTCGATATCAACTTGTATCGTGCATGGTAGCCGAATGGTTATAGGCTACTGTTTTACTGTTTTTAAGCTAAAGGCCCAGATTCGATCTTGGGCGGGGCAGTTGCGCTTATCAATTGTAATTCCTCATAGGTGTAAATTTAAGATTAGTGAATTCGATATTAAATAATATTTGTGGCGTAATATTTGCAAATAAGAGTAAGTTACAAAACACACACATATAGATGTATGTATATATATATAATATATATATATATATATATATATATATATATATATATATATATATATATATATATATATATATATATATATATATATATATTTATATATATATATATATATATATATATATATATATATATATATATATATATATATATATATATATATATATATATATATATATATATATATATATATGAGTGTGTGCGTGCGTGTGTTTGTGTCCCCGTTAACGACGCCATTAACCCGGTTTACCTCAGAAAATATTTGTCTTTTTAGTCCTGGAGCAGGTCATTAAGCATCTCATTTACTTCTCATGGCTTTAACCTTGCCCATGCTATATTGTGTTTTGCCGTGTTTGCCTTGAATTTTCCACTTTGTTATGCTTGTATTTATTACCATAAGTGCATAACAGTGGTACTATTATCACTTTATTTATATATATATATATATATATATATATATATATATATATATATATATATATATATATATATATATATACTGTATATTTATGTATATATATATATTATGTATATATAAGCGTATATTTATATATTTATGTATTTATGTATGTATGTATATCCGATTTTCCTCTCCTTTACAGGTAAGCCCTCCCAACAACCGTGTTAGAGACGTCCGCATGTTTACTCAGTCGGTGAGTAATTTTGGTAATATTCTACTTTTTTCATCACCCTTTATACCCTTTATCTCACTATCAACTTACTCTATTTACTTGCAGTGACAACAGCCATTGTTTTCGTTAAGAATTACCCTTCTCTGTTGTTTTTACTCACTATTCACTGTAGTCACGCCGTGTATTGCAACTCAGCTCCATTTAAGGAATTTTGAATAACTGTCTCGAACATTTCACGCATATAATTGAATTTTCTGAAAAAATAGATAAATTGTTTCGTGAAACATATGCCCAATACCAGCAGACTCTTTTTAGTGCAGTTGGCAGATAACTGATTTCCACGTGTTTTTTCCTTTAATTCCGTTGAGATCTTCTTATTAGATTGAGAAACGGTGGTTACACATAATGTCTGAATTTGTATATTTCCTATGTCTAGTTTTTGAAATTAAGAAATTGGAAGTTGTCGTAAATGTTTCTCAGTTTACTCAGTCATAGGAACTACGCACATCGTTATGCTTCTTCCTTTTGCTTCCTGATATTTCTGGATGCCTTTTGGTTTTGTTTCTGAGGGTGCGTCTGCACTGCAGTGAAACATGTCATAACTTCATTTTGGTAACTTATCTCATAGACATCACAAACACGTTGAATAGAAACTAATGACTCATTAGTATTTCTAACTATTGCTTGATTCGATTATCCAGTATTGCCAAAGGTCCGTTCTCCACTGAAGGTCGCTGACTTATTTTCAGCCTGTTAGTGACTTGTACGAGATAAGTAGCCGTTGTGTGATTATGATACTTTTTGCTGTAGTGTGGAGTGTTCTTACACACTCCTCAGTCGTTCTCGTACTTTAAAAATTTTTTTTAGTCTAAAGTGTGTTCATTTTCTCATTCTTTAATACTTAACCGTGAGACTTACTCTTGATAAAAATTTATAGTTGAAATCGGAATTAGACAAGATATGCATGCGGCTGGGTAACAAAATTCGACGTGTGCATAGTATTTATTAAACATGCGGCTGGCCCTCTGCTGGATAACAATGAAGAATGAATTTATTTCTGGTGGTGAAATTCATTTCTCGCTCGTGCGTAGCTAGGTCCCATTGCTAGGTAACCAGTTGGGTGAAATAAATAAGAGAGCTGTTAATCAGCTCAGTGGTCTGGTTAAACTAAGATATACTTTTTCAAACTAAGTTAGAGTATAAGCTGTGAAAATGGATAAGGGACAAATATTTACCGGGAGAGAAACGGAGACATGCTTTGCCCACGTTCATATTTGTTCAAATATATCATCTTTGCCTACAAAGCCGAACGACACAAACGGCCTGTATAAAATTCCGCTGCTCATGTCTTTTCTATGCTTTCACTTCCACGATTCTCATCTCATCTGTAGCCTCCCGTCTCATTGTTCCCCTCCGCGTTCGTCTAGGTCTTCTAAGTCCTCTGATACCCACAGGAGCACAGCTGGCACTATCATCTGCTATTCTCTCCCGGTGCGAAGGACATGTTCCCGCCTCCCTTTAATCATTATCTGCTCTAATAATGGAACGTCTTTCATTTTTCTTTTGTTTTAATTTGTTCCTCTTTCATGCCATCTGTTCTGTAATTTCTGTAATGTAATGATTTCACACTCCGTCTTGCCATCTGATTCATAAAATGATTCTTAAATGTTTATTTTGCAATCGACAAAGTCTTGCCATCTGATTCCTAAAATGATTCTTAAATGTTTATTTTGCAATCGACAAAGTCTTTTAGACATGCCTTCATTCTGATATCATGATTGGTTCATGTCAGCAATGTAGATCATATCAGACTAATGTATATCCTTACTATATTTATGCAGTTTCAGTCTGATGTCCACACACACACACATACACGCGCGCACACACACACACACAAATATATATTCATGCAAGAGTACATTCCATTCACTATCACTGGTCTAAAGCTCGACGAAATGAATGTCTTCCCCCGACCATGTGAGTCTGTGATACACATTCAGAAGAACTCGGCAGAAATATTTGACTTGCAAGCGGTATTTTCATTTTTTATACAACCGCTGTTTGAATTAGTTTGAGTCAGTGATTTTAATCTGGCCAGAAATATTTGGGTTCTTATATATGTATATATATATATATATATATATATATATATATATATATATATATATATATATATATATATATGTGTGTGTGTGTGTGTGTGTGTGTGTATATATATTAAATACATATATATATATATATATATATATATATATATATATATATATATATATATATATATATATATATATATATATATATATATATATATATATATATATATATATATATATATATATATATAGATATAGAGAGAGAGAGAGAGAGAGAGAGAGAGAGAGAGAGAGAGAGAGAGAGAGAGAGAGAGAGAGTTCGCACGCACTGGGGGAAAGCCTATGGAATTTGATGTCAAAAGAAATTAATTTGATACCAGTTGAAAAACATTTTTTGTTTCAGCAGCTGTTACTATTTTGGATGCTTTATTGAATTTCAGCGTGCCTGGGTTACGCCAACTGAACATAAAACCAGACATTTACATATACAAGAAATAGATCGAAATGTACCTGTTGCTTTATTAACAATTTAGTTTTTTCTAATTGAATCTTGGCCGGTCGTGGATTACTGGTGATGATTTCGAAATGTACAGTAACCATTTCTCTTTATTTTACTAATTGAGTACTGTTATTTTTTATATATTTTTCTGTATATTTTTATGAGAAATGATAAAATTAATGATATTCATATTTGCTCCGCCGTCGATGGGCGTATGCTTTTATTAAGACTTGGTTAATATTTCATAGTTATGTGGTGTAATTTCCTTCAGAAATTAGAGCAAGGTACGGATTTTATCGCTGAGATATGTGTTATTTCATTAAGAAGTTGATTCTTCATATGCAGAGCTTGTTGATTTCATAAATCCTCTTTAGTGTATGAATTGGTAGCGTGTGTGTGTGTGTGTGTGTGTTGAATTGATAATCTGAGTCCCCTTTCCCGTACAAACACACACGTATATGTATGTATGTATGTGTATATATATATATATATATATATATATATATATATATATATATATATATATATATATATATAGGTATGTATGTATGTATGTATGTATATATGATTATATATATATATATGTATAGAAGTAAATTTGTGTATTTTGAAGTGTATAGTTAAGTTACTATTTTCCAAAATAACGTGGAATAAGGTGGATTGTTGAGGTCAACACATTCTTCGTTTTTAACGTGCTTTTTTCCCATTTTTATATGGGGTAAGCACGATGCCTTCTTTTGAAGGACTTTGATTTGGCGGTGGGGTAGACCGTAGCCTCGATCGGCTGCCCTGCCTGACATCGCTAAAGTACAATATTGTAATAGGAAAAAGTAAAAGTTCTGCTCCATGTTTATATTTGTTCTTTTAAGGGTCTGTAATCACAAAGCGTAGGAGTATATAGGCAACAGTGTTTTTATATAAATATAAAAAAGAAACTTGCCCTAAATATGGTACACAGCAGTAGTTAACACTATAATTCACTCTTAACGACAGTATTGGCTGGAAGTAAGTTGTAGTGGCTCCGGGGTTGGAAATCTTAATGGCAGGGAAACTAAAAGAGGTGATGTTTATAGGATGGAAAAGTATAACCAGAAATAACAGCAAGACGAATATATGCATAAACAATTATACATTAATTTAAATGTATACATCTAATAATTTAAAAAATGGTATTATTTAAAAGGTTTTCTTTTAAAGAGAGTTTTCATTTTCACCTTTTTAGAAATTTATATTAAGAATAAATTTTATTAAACAGTAATGACCTTTTGTTTTGAACAGTGATTTAAGATAGTGCATCTTATTGAGTATTAAATCTCAATCACTCCCATATAACCAGATCCGGTATTGACGTGGTACGTAGCTTGAATGAAAATCCTCGATTGGGAAACATTCAGTGTTAAAAGCCTCCGAATCATCCACAGTGCATATGGGCCACGTAGTGTTGTTATTTCACGGTTCCTGGCTTCCATGGATTTGGACGTGGGTGTTTATATCAGTGGGTTGAGAGGTGCACAGTTTGATGACTATGCAAGAGCCTCTGATGCTGAAACACTGAAAAGTGTTATCCGTCAGAATGATGTTGATTATTTGCTTCTTGATGGAATGACACAACGTTGTGACGGCTTTAAAGTAATCTTTATGATTCTCACTCTTTTTGTAGTTAGCGAAATGACGATGAATTGTTGTACTATTGAGGTTTGATTTGCATCAGCAATTCCGTTTGTCGTATGATACGTTTTCGGAAATTCATGTCTGGTATTTCAAGCGAGAAAAAGTCCCAACACTTCTTCGCCTTTTCACTTGCTGAGAAAATAGAATTTTCGGTCTTCTCTCGGCTCCCGTTCGAGCGTAGTAGATGGGAAGGTCCAGTAATGACGTTTGAACTAAATTGCTGTGTCGCTGAAGTGATTATTTAACCTTTTAGGTTTCAGCATCCTTTATCGGTATATATTTTTGGGTCCTAAGGGTGGGGTGTACATTTTTGTCAAGAATTTGGACAAAAATTATGTAGGCAAATAATGTATTTTTCGGTTCCCATGACCAAAGATGTTTTTAGTTCAGGTTCAGGTTTTGGACACAAATTATGTAAGCAAATAGTGTCTTTTTCGGTTCCCATGACCATAGATGTTTTTAGTTCAGGTTTTGGACACAAATAATGTAAGCAAATAGTGTATTTTTCGGTTTTCCCAATGACCATAGATGTTTTTAGTTCATTCTTTTACTAAACGGATCAGTCAGAAAAAGTCCTTTCTCTCATCTTTTACGAATGAAATTGCGTCGAATGATTTATTTTCAATTTCATTTCAATAGAGAACGTGTTGTTTGATCTTTCATTTTATTGTAACGTCCCCTCGCCTTTACTTGTATAGAACCCGTCCGTTTCTTTGTCCGCAAAACACATCCGCCGTGTCTTCGGGGCTCCTAATACGAAACGGTAGACGGAGAGGGTCCGCCGAAAGGGGAAATTGAGTCTTTTATTGGATATTGACGATTCTTGGAAACCGTTTGCAACAGGATGCCAATTTCCTGCCCCGAAATTAATACTTGCATGAAAATTCATCTTCCGACATCGACCTGGAAGAAGCTTTCAGTGGAGCGTCTCCTTGTTGGAAGTCGCCTCCGACTCATTCGAAGTCGAGGCTATTGTAGCAAGTTGTCAGTCCTGATTTATTCTTTATGTTTCTCTTGTCTCTCTCTCTCTCTCTCTCTCTCTCTCTCTCTCTCTCTCTCTCTCTCTCTCTCTCTCTCTCTCTCTCTCTTCGTTATTGAAGTTTATTTCTTCTCTTAACTTAGTGACTTGGAGAAGATATGAGAAGTCGCAGTGTTATGTAGAGGTATTTAAATTGTACTTGTATATGTTCATAAGAGAATTAGATTAATTAGCAAAAGGTTCTTCTAATGCCTTACACGACTTTGCAAATTATTAGAGTAGAAATGAGCGTTATATCTCTTACGGATTCTTTCAGACATTTTTACTACGAGAAAAATGACGGAAGAAATCAAGCCAAATATAGAGAAAATATTCTTGGAAGTGAGGCTGAATACCCTAGAAAAAAATGTGGAAGATAAAAAATGACTAAAGGAAGTGTTATAAACAAAAGGAAAATGACTTCGGAGCTAATTACTGCACACAGGTTTGCGAATATAAATCGTAGTACCACTTAGTATTAGAAATGCAAACCTCGTTACATTTATTTCTGCAAGGGCAGAAATTCAGGGAAGGGACGGTTATCTTGTGGCTGCTAATGATATACA
>NC_089790.1:10327500-10330000 GCF_040412425.1 Macrobrachium rosenbergii
CCAAGTCTTTGTAGGTGTCTTCTCAATGTTCCTTTTAACGCTCTTGAAGCCTCCTACCATCAGTGTTCAAAAAGATGTCTTTGGCCTTCCTCCAGAGTCAGCACCTTTTATCGCTCTTTTCTTCCAAGTAGTTTTATCCTGGTGAGTAGTTTTATCCTGGTGAGAGGAAGTTGTATAGTGTGGTACCTGTTATATTGAATTGTATGGGCGGATTGCCAGAATTACAGCTCAGTTTTCATTTTTCCGGTTTTGTCTATGTATGTCGATAAGCTGATCTGTAAGCCACGTGCATACCTTGAATTAGAACACTTGCTTCATGTATCCTGTTCGCATGCGGAAAATAATTAGGTCACTTTCGGATTTTACTAGTTTCAGTCAAGACATTCTTGACAGATTTTTGCGCTGCCTTTGACACATATAACAATGCGCTTGCGTACAAACGTAATTGATCTCACTCAGAGCTCTTGAAGCCATCGGCAACAAAGTGTCTGTTGATGGCTTTTATTAAGCGTAGACCCAACTTATATTAATGTTCCGAGTAGTGTTCTAGGATCTGTAGTTCATAGTATTCTGTATCGATGAAATGATTGGTAATCCAAAAGATAGAATAGTACAGTATGCAGGCAGTGTTACCCTTGCTGCACTTGATAGTTCCTACCCAGTGGGAAATATAGGTGCTGCTAGCTCTAAGAGACATCTAGAATTGATCAAAAGGGTTATAGGCGGGACACGAACTCCAGAAAAACAAAGGTTATTGATTAATCGATATCGCACTTCCTCCGTCTCCATAATCCATTTTACAAAGGTAACATTCTTGTTAATGATTCTAAATATTTAACAGCTCTTTGTGTGAGCTTTGAAGCAAACAAAAATTCATACTGCATCAAAGAAATTTCCGGTATCGTGTGCCTAGAAAATTGGGTATTTTTCGTATGGGTTCTTATATCTGCAAAATGTTCCGATTAATGTCTCACCTTTCAGATATATTCTCATTTACTAAAGAGAGGTTTTCTTTTGTGGAAGCTTGCTGCTTTGCAAGTCTGCCCCCTTTATTTAAACTGGTGCCACATGATTTTTTTTCAATGTTGATAAATTATGACGATAATATCCCCAGCCATTCTGCGTGACCACTCAGAACCAAACTTTCACTTTATTTCCGGCATATCCTCAAACTTTTCCACGTAAGCAGAGAGGAAATTTAAGTAAAATTCTCGTGTATAAAATGAGTAGTTGTATTGCGCTATAAAAACTAATTAGAATTCATGAGAGCGTATAAAGGGAATTAATTGGACGGGGAAATTAATGACAAAAGAAATAAAAGTGCAGTCGAATTATAATACAGGACGCTCTTATAAAATTTTTGCATTCATTTTTATTATTATTATTATTATTATTATTATTATTATTATTATTATTATTATTATTATTATTATTATTATTATTATTATTATTATTATTATTACAACGTATTGGATTTTTCAAAGCTTACGAAGCAATAAAAATGGAATATGAACATATCCAAAATGTTAGAAAACTGAAAAGTAAAATCTTAAGGAAAATCGAATTGTTGGGACACAGGAAAATTTATGGAAAAGATTCAGGTATGCACTCAAAGAAGATTTAAATCCTAGAGAATCAGTGTAGTTAATAGAAAAGAGGATTAAAATCCTAGAGAATCAGTGCAGGTAATAGAAAAGAAGATTTAAATCCTAGAGAATCAGTGCAGTTAATAGAGAAGAAGATTTAAATCCTAGTGAATCAGTGCACTTAATAGAAAAGAAGATTTAAATCCTAGAGAATCAATGCAGTTAATAGAAAAGAGGATTTAAATCCTATAGAATCAGTGCAGTTAATAGAAAAGAAGATTTAAATCGTAGAGAATCAGTGCAGTTAATACAAAAGAGGATTGAAATCCCAGAGAATCAGTGCAGTTAATACAAAAGAGGATTTAAATCCCAGAGAATCAGTGCAGTTAATAAAAAACATGTAAATCCTAGAGAATCAGTGCAGTTAATAGAAAAGAGGATTTAAATACTAGAGAATCAGTGCAGTTAATAGAAAAGAACATTTAAATCCTAGAGAATTTGCAGTTAATAGAAAAGATTTAAATCCTAGAGAATCAATGCAGTTAATAGAAAATAAATGCAAAAGTCGTTTGATTAGTTAAACCTTGCATCAGATCATGTCTAACGAAGCAGTCCACAGATCTCACGAAATAGAATGTTCAGTAAAAAGTAAAATAGGATTGAAGTTCAGCCTCTAATCTTGTTCTATGGCTTAGCTCTTTTTTTCACATATGAATATTCCGCCGAGGCTAAGAGCGACCTACGGGAAACCCCCCTTCCCCAAAAAGGTTTCTTATCCAATTCTGGAGTTCTCCCCAAATCTTATCATTTAAAGTTAGTCGCGAGGTTTATCTGTGCTAAAGATCCAATCTTGGTTTTTGTGTAAATCAGCTGACAAAAACTGGACTAGGAACATAACTCATTCCCATAGGCAA
>NC_089790.1:10332500-10335000 GCF_040412425.1 Macrobrachium rosenbergii
TATATATATATATATATATATATATGTGTGTGTGTGTGTGTATATATGTATATATATTGTGTTATATATTTTATTATATACAATATACTGTATATACACGGACTATATAGTTGACCAAGTCTTTATCAATGTTTTTAAGAATTTGGTTTATATAGCCAGATTATTGAAACTAATCAACATACCTCATTTGTTTTCTTGTTTGAGGGGATATGACAGCTTCAATCATTTTACTTCGTTTTTCAATTGATAATGAAGTTTTGCGGAAACGTCCATGGGTTTGCATGTACTCGCACATAATTTCAACAGTGGAGTAAAAGTCGTGCTTTGTCTAAAGAATATTCCCCTCAGTCACCCCAATTAATGTTTGATACATGATGACCTAACAAGGTTTATTGGGGTTTTGTTATGTGTTCTTTATTTCCTCTTTTGTGAGATTGTTAATTGGTTTCTTGAAATTTAAGCCTCCCTCCCATTCTTCCTCCATTTTCCCTTTCCCATTAGGGCTGTGTAAAATAAGGACATTGACTTTGCTGCCTCCATTGACCTCTGAAAAGAAATACTTTCCATTCTCGCTGTGTTTACATTTATTTCGTCTCTCAGTGAATTCAGCCAGGAATTCTCTATGACGTTTTAAAGGTAATCATTATTTTTTATCTTTAGCTATTCATCTATATGTTTTTCAAGGCAAACGATTGCCTTCGTTTTAGATCAGAAGGAAAGAAAAAAAAAGGACATAAAAGTCAGGAAATTGCAAAGGGGAAAAAATGGAGGCGAGAGAGCCTTGCAGACTCCTCGCCTTTGGTAGGAATCGGCGAAAGAAATTAATCTTGCAGAGTTGAAGGAGTTTTTGAAAAGGGCCAAAAGGGAAGACAGAAGAGAAGCGGGAGGAGAAAGGGCACAGAGAGAGAAAATGAGAGGACGTGTATTGAATTTTACGCTTGCTTTCATTCACGAAACTTGAGAGATGAACGATACAGTGGGATGGTTTTATCACGTTTGTTTTAAACCCATTGTCCCTCTGCTGACCTTACGCCTCGAATTTTGTACTTGATAGTCTGTCGAATTTTGTACTTAATGGTCTATCGAATTGTGTACTTGATAGTCTGTCGAATTTTGTACTTGATAGTCTGTCGAATTTTGTTCATGATAGTGTATAGAATTTTGCACTTGATAATCTGTCGAATTTTGTACTTCATAGTCTGTCGAATTTTGTACATGATAGTCAATTGAGTTTTGTACTTGATAGTCATTTGAGTTTTGTACTTGATAGTCTGTTGAATTTTTTACATGATAATGTATAGAATTTTGCGCTTGATAGTCTGTCGAATTTTGTACTTCATAGTCTGTCGAATTTTGTACATGATAGTCTATTGAATTTTGTACTTGATAGTCTGTCGAATTTTGTACTTGATTATCAGTCGAATTTTGCACATTATAGTGTATAGAATTTTGCACTTGATGGCCTGTCGAATTTTGTACTTGATAGTCTGTCGAAATTTGTACATGATAATCTATAGAATTTTGTACTTGATAGTCTGTCGAATTTTGTACATGACAGTCTATTGAATTTTGTACTTGATAGTCTGTCGAATTTTGTACTTGATAGTCTGTCGAATTTTGTACTTCATAGCTTGTCGAATTTTGTACATGGTAGTTTATAGAATTTTGTACTTGATAGTCTGTCGAATTTTATACTTGATAGTCTGTCGAGTTTTGTACTTGATAGTCTGTCGAGTTTTGTACATGATAGGCTGTAGAATTTAGTACTTGATAGTCTGTCGAATATTACGTTTGATAATTTGCCGAATGTTGTACATGGTAGTCAGTCGTCTACGGTAGGTTCCATTTCGACTTGTGATTGGTGTAGGGCTAACAATTTTATCTTAAAATACTACGAACTGGAAGGTTAACATTTGGTGGCCCCATTTTAAGGAGAAAAAGGCGTAGATGGGAAAAATGTAGATTGTGTCTGAGAGAGAG
This sequence comes from Macrobrachium rosenbergii, assembly GCF_040412425.1. Lineage (NCBI taxonomy): Eukaryota > Metazoa > Arthropoda > Malacostraca > Decapoda > Palaemonidae > Macrobrachium > Macrobrachium rosenbergii. The sequence goes on from NC_089790.1 coordinate 10,334,481, forward strand.
AGAGAGAATCTTGGCATTCATTGGCCGTGCCGAGAACGGAACAAAACCCGCTTGGAAAATGCTGCTAAACTGTAATTTCCTTTTTGAAGCCTGTCAGTCACGTGCCTGTCCAATTGAAGCCTTTGAACTCATTCATGACCATTATGGTTCTGCCATTCCGAATTTGCCTCCATGTTCATCAGTGATCCAAAATTAGCTCATTTTCAGCCGTACTAATTTGTGCGTTTTCTTAACGAACGAATTAGGATGAAAGGAAACACTAAATTCGGTGGATTTCCGTGCCTGCCTCGTTTGTTTAAATGCAGTGATGTGTGTAATCAAGGAGTTTCATTAGTTTAGAATACGAAATACATATTGTTATAGTTTCAGTATATGGTGAATTTCATATAAAGTTTTAATATGTGTATTACATTTATTTTTTGCGTGGTATATTTTCATTTTTCTCCGTAGGGTATGGTAATCATATTTAAGCTCTAAATGTACGTAAATTTCATTTTCATACGCATAGTTTTAATCTTAG
>NC_089790.1:10340000-10350000 GCF_040412425.1 Macrobrachium rosenbergii
ATTAAGATTAGTGTACTCAAATGGTGGTAATGTAAGAGAGGATCGAGACGTTCGATCCCGACTAGAGTGACGGTCAGTCACCTTGCGGAAGCTCGGACCAAGCTACCTACATCCTGCACACTTCAATGGGGCACAGTGGTGTGAAAGGCAGGTTTAAGGCTGCAGGGTGGCAAGTCTAAGGGTAAATTACCCGTAAGCGATCGTTGTTGCATGCAATAAGGTGTATAAGAGAAATACTGTAAATCCTGGTTATTAATATTGAGATGGCTAGTTATTAGTAAAATGAACTGACGTACAAATGTATTCAAACGTTTCTGACATTTGTGCCTATGGCGTGTGAACAAATTTTCGTGTGGAGTTAAAGAGTTTTGTTTTAGAAACCTTAATTTCCAAATAAACAATCCGCGTTGTAGGATAAGATAATCACGTATTAAACACTATTCGGTTAATTAAAAATGTTTGGGATTATTCCTTATGCAGTTTGTCCTTTTGCATCTGCAATAAGAGCAGTTTTCTGTTTACAGTCATTTGTACGCTGATTTTCCCGATTGATTTTTATGACTACTAAAACTGGCGTCACAGTATTTGAATGCATCAACAAACATGCGCTTTAGCAAACTCACAAACGGTTTGCGTATGCGCTTGTTGTATGTAATTTTTTTTCTTTATTGTTAGAATATGGCTCTTAAGTCTGCTGCCTTCCCTAAATCGTGTATCGATTTGCTTTCTGAAACGAAAGTTCTGCTTAAAAGGGATAATTTGGTTATGGAGAAATAAGAACTTTTATTTCATTACAAGTGTTATTTGTCTAAGGATATCAAATTGCTCATTTTCAAACGTATATTCACCAGTGGCCATCAGTCTCATTTTTTTTAGGCATCCGATTCTTCTTCTCTCTCTCTCTCTCTCTCTCTCTCTCTCTCTCTCTCTCTCTCTCTCTCTCTCACGCAAATCTGGTGGGTCTCCCTTGATAGTGATTCATTTCCCCCACACCCGTTCATTAGAGTATCTCCTTTCATAAACTTATTTTTCCCCTGACCATTTTTTGGGGGGTTCTACCTTTTACTTATTTTTCATACCACTGTTCTTTTCTTCCTTTTTGTTTCTGGACTAACCGGCTTGTGGGATGGAATTCGAACGACTTTTTACTTCTGGGTCTAATATTTTGCATTCATGTTTGTTTTATTATTTTTTTAAAGTGAATTTTTTGCCTTAGTTATCTATTGTAAGAGATGTGATGACTTTTATTCCTGTTCTTTTTCTTCTTTTCTATTTGCCAGTATTACCACATCATTAATAGTTGTTTATTTTTCATTTTTATCGTATTAATTGATCTTTATCGTTTTAATTGTCATTGTCTTTGCGTTCATGTGTTCTTTGTGGATGTAAGTTCAGAGGCTTGTTGTTTTGCTTCGTTCATTTTTTTACACAGAAATTGACTTTGTTTGTCTCTGCTTTGTTTATCTATTTGCATTGCGTTCATATTTCCAATGTGTGTGCGTTCACTTCCTTATATTTTAAATGTACATGTCTCCTCTCATTTTTCAGATACAATTTTATTTGTGTGTGATTTGTTCATCTATTTGCATTGATTTCGTATCTTCTGTATGTGTGCGTTCAGTTCCTTGCGTTTGAATTGCCCATTTCTCCTTCCATATTTTCCACACAATTTTACTTTGTGTGTGCTCTGTTTACCTATTTGCATTCCATTCATATGTCCTGTATGAGTGCGGTCACTTCCTGACATTTTAACTTGTCCATGTCTCCTTTCATTTTTTACACAATTTTACTTTGTGTTTGCACTGCGTTCGAATTTCCTGTGTGCGTTCACTTCCTTACATTTTAATGTGTCCATTTCTCCTTTCATTTTTTACACACAAATTTACTTTTTGTGTGCGTTGTTTATCTATTTGCATTGGTACATAATTGCCTGTGTGCGTGCGTTCACTTTCTTACAATTTAATTTGTCCGTGTCTCCTTTGTGCATCTCCTCCGCAATGCGTTCATATCTCCTATATGAATGCGTTCACTTCCTTATTACCGCAATCCTCGATACTTTAGGTCCTCATTATCCGGTGCTTCTTTTGTGTTGTTTCTTCCCCCTCCCAGCAATCTCTCTTTCTCCTTCCCCCCACCCCCTTCCCCCCAACATCCCCCAACCACCGAGTCAGCTTGATCATTTCATTTTTCGCCGGATAATGTCTGACATAATCTGTTCATAACCTTGACGTGGTCGAGTCTTCATCAGTGGGAAAGAGTATAAAGGATCGAGTACGGTCTTTTTTCCCCGGGACACTGCAATATCAGGGCGAGTAATGCGATAGTCTCTCTCTCTCTCTCTCTCTCTCTCTCTGTCTCTCTCTCTCTCTCTCTCTCTCTTCGTTAACTGGGATTTCGTCACGACTTTTTTTTATTTTACTTGTCTCAGCATATGTGCGTATGTGTTAGGATGTTCATTTGTTAAGGCGAGCTTTATGGCTGAACTCTCTCTCTCTCTTCACTAGAGATGAACGTCCTCGCTTAACCCTCTTTTGTCTCTGTCTCTTACGTGTGTTTTTGTGCAGAGTTGAGGTGTACTTAATAGTTTCTCTCTCTCTCTCTCTCTCTCTCTCTCTCTCTCTCTCTCTCTCTCTCTCTCTCCTAATTAAAATTCCGCTAATGAGAAGTGCTTTTATTTTTGTTTATTATGACTTTGGAACGTCATTCGTTAATTTGGGAATGGCCCTTTGAAATTAATAATCCATAGGTAATTATTAATGAATATTTTATAATATTAATTTCCTTTTTTTTTTTTTTTGATGTAGAGGATTTTAAATTATTTTTTTTTCTATCTACCAGCTGAAGATGCCAGCAGCCTTTTTTTTCATTTTTATAAATGAACTTAAAAGGTGTTGGTTGTTTTAGAGTACGCTCTCTCTCTCTCCTCTCTCTCTCTCTCTCTCTCTCTCTCTCTCTCTCTCTCTCTCTCTCTCTCTCTAGGAGATGCACAACTGTAATGCTGTTGGTGAATTTGGAGGCTTTATGAACACACCTTACTTTAATGATTATGCTGAACTCACCACAGTTTTAACCCTTCTGTGGTTCTTATTTTCCATACCTTTTTCATTTTCCAAATGATAAGTAAATAGCAGAGCAGGATGTAGTTGAGGATACTGGTACTTGTTAAAATGTTATGTCGCCCCCCCCCTTTTTTTTTTGTCATACCCCTCTGTTGGCTTCATGGTAAATGCGCTTGTATTTGGAGTGACTTTAGAGAGAAAATCTTTTGGAGGTATCCTTGACCTTTACCGTCCTTTCGATAATGTTTTTATTTTTCCCAGGCTCGTGTTCCTTGAAAAGGTCCTCCTTACGTATTTTCATTAACCCCTAACCTTTTCACTCGTTCCGGAAATGCATTGTTTTTCTTTTAATGTAACATTCTCTATGATCTGTTCAAGCACGAAAATCTTGCTCTTGATTCCTCTCACTTAACACATTTCATGTTGAACATTGAAAATTCGTGTAGCATGTTCCTGTTCTTAATCTTAATATTGAATCTTCATATAACTTTCCATTGCTCCCGTTGCTCTGATTTGTATTACTGATTTCAGTTGCGACTTATTACCTGTTCTCATCCGCCCCCCCTTTTTTTTTTTTTTGCTCCTATTCTATTTCAGTGTCGGCTCAGCACTTGTAGTTTGACCTCCAATCTTTTCAGTTGCCAGTAAGCTGCCAAGGATATTTTTTCATGATATTTACCTTCATAGGGTAGTTTTTACTTTCATAGAATAATATTCACTTTCATAGAATAGTAATAAGGCGTAATGATAAAGCCTTATTTACCATTTGTTGAAGATTACAAAAACCAATCTAAGCTAGACTATTTCCATCACGTGTCAATCTGGTTTCGGAATTTTTATCCTACGAGAGTAGATCCCGTTCTCTCTGAAGCAAAAGTTCAAAACATCCAGCAAAAGAACAGACGGAGTAACTAGATTTAATAGAGTAAAGCTTAAAATGAAGGGGATCGTGCAATTAGATGTCGAAAAACATTTGCAGTTCCGGAAACCAAATTTGAGGAGGGGTAATCAGCAACGAATGGTGTAACTTTCACACTGAATATCAGTCCGGTCGAAAAGAAGTACTAGGGTATTGAGTAACAAGACAGAAATTTTGGTTATCAAATGAACCCTCGGATATAATGTACATGAGCCAAAAGCAAAAGGTTCTTGAAGGCAAATTGCAGGGAGGAGATGAAGAATGCAAAAGAACAGACAAAGTACTCAGATGTCGATAGTGGAGTTAAAAGAAGATGGAGAGGAGATAGGATAGAATATTAGACATAGTTTGATAAAGTTGACGGAGCCATGTATTCAGGGAGTAGCGGTAGTGTTAGGGTAGCCCGCAGAAATTTGAATGAAATACGTTCACGGATGAAAAGAAAAAGACGTAAATGCCTATCAAAAACGGGATAGGTGTACATTGAGATCAGAAGAAGAAGAAGAAGAAAGACTGTGTTGGGCTGGAAACACTTTGAGGTCATAAACAAGAAATATCAGGGGGATAATTGAATCGATATACAGAACCTGAAGAAGACTTCATTGCACTTGTGAATAAATTCACAGTTTTTGGAGATAAATCAGTAACACAGAAACTTGGGAGATCGGAAATAGCAGGTTATGATAAATCATAGCAGAGCTGATATTAGCTGAGACTGAAATGACTCTTATACTAATTAGGCTGTTTTGCAGAATATTATAGAGTGATGAAACAAAACCCTAATAATTGGGAATTGGCAGTCATAGCAAATATATCAAATAAAGGTGAGGCATTGATCTTCGTCAGTTGTAATGAAAATATTCAGTATCCTTATTCTTAATACGTTGGAGAAGGAAGTTGATAAAATGCATAGATATAAACAAGCTGGTTTTAAAAATGAGGGAGGAATCGCACGCGTCACAATTGTGTTATGGAATATTGTTCAGCAGTTCATGGAATTTCACAACCCGCCTCTGATGGCTTTTGTTGACTATGAGAAGGCGTTCGACAGCGTCCACAAACCGGTATTATGGACGGTCTTGCGTCGCTATGACATTCCAGTTAAGTATGTAAAGCTAATTGAAATTATTCATGAAGGAAGCTGATGCAAAGTGAATGTTGATTGGGTCTTGTCAAGTGAATTTGCAGTATATGGTGGGGTTCTACAAGGGAATGTTATTTCACCTTTGTGGTTGTCTTCTCGTAGATTTAATAATGAATATGCTGATAGACTTGGATTTTGCAGATGATTCAAGATTCGCAAAACTTGCCAGATAGAAAGCATTATATATACAAAGATGGAACTCGGAATAAATCTAAGAAAACAGAAGTAATGAGGAAAAATATGCACCAAAGGGCGAAATAACGTTAGACGGAGAGGATCATTGAGGTTGAATCTTTCATATATTCAGGAACAATATCCAGTACTGGTTCTCTTTTCAGTTGGAATTTAGTGAAAGACCGATCCCCCCCCCCCAAAAAAAAAAGTAAATAAATAAAATAAATAAATAAATAAATAAAAAGGCAAGCTTAAAATGGACAGGCCGAATAAGATTTGGATATCAAGTAGATTGAAATGCATACGACTGTAAGATTTTACATACATCTTGTAAGATTTGCAATGCTTGCTATGCTGACATGAATCGTGGTTGGACAGTGAAACTATGTCTGAAATATTCCGTCGATTTGAGCATAAGCCTTTAAGATGAATATTAGGAGTCGGATGACAGGATCGAGTTGGAAATTATACGACACAGGAAATTACGAAAGTTCCCTATATGGAGGAAATAATGATGAAAGGGAAATGGAAGTGTCATGGAATGTTCCTTTGCACAACCCTTGGGAGAATAGTTCGTGATAGTGTCGGCTGGGCTTCCGTGCGCGCCAGGAGAGTTGGAAGGCCCAGGCCTACTTGGATAAGAACTAATAATGGAAGGGAGGCTGGAGATGATTGGAGGTTTTTGGAGGATAGAGAGCAGGGAAGACACTATAAGAGAAACGTAATCAACTGCTACTTTCACGAGGAATATGATGAAATACGAATAAAAATTTGTATAGATCGGGCTTGAGTCACCCGGCGATGACGATATCTATTCCGCCGTCAGTATAGATGCTATTTTCATTTGCATTCGCTGCCATAACGTTATGGGATCTCTCTTCCATCGTTACCCCCGGATGAATTCAGAGATTTTTCACATCTAGTCCTTTGCCATATTAAAGCCATATTGTGTTTTTCTTTGTAGAACCTTTAAACCACCAGAACGTATTTTATTTATTTATCGATTTATTTATTTTTTTATGTATTTATTTTTTCTTTTGCTTCAATCTTCCTAGCATTTTTTAGTATTAGGACAGTTAATATAGTTAATTTTTTGTTGCTTAAGCTGATATACCCATATTACCCCTGGTAACCATATGGGTATTCAGCCAGCTATACAATGTGATAACTCCCATATCGCTCAGTTAAATTCGTTGCCCTTTCAGTATTGTTTGAATATTTATAAGGCAGATGAAATATATATAATATTCAGACGGGAATCGGTAAATTACAGTTCTTTCTTAACAGGCTAACCCTCTCGGTTCCAACATGCTTCCACGGGACTGCCTTATTTTTTTCAGAGTATTGAAATCTGATATTTCACCTCTCTTGATGTGTTGTGCGAATCAGCTGCAAAGAACTCCTTGGTAAAAATAGTTTAACATTTCATCCAGAATATTTAAGAAAGACTGCTAAATAAAATAATGGCCCATTTTTGATGTGCAGTTCCTGAGGCCGGGCTAGCTGTTAATGTACAGTATCTGCAGTTCATCCGAGTACTTTCAGTTAACAACAAAAATCGCATTTTCAAAGCATGGTAGATCCTCTTTCACACAGCTAAATGTACTCTCTCTCTCTCTCTCTCTCTCTCTCTCTCTCTCTCTCTCTTTACTTTCTCTTTCTAATTCTTTTCTGTCTTTAATATATATATATATATATATATTATAGGGGTTTGCTAATAATATTTTTTATACTTATATATATGTATATTTATTATATATATATATATATATATATATATATATATATATATATATATATATATAATTATATAATGTATATATATATTATATATCATCTATCTGTCTGCCTATATACTGTATATATTTATATTATATATATATACTGTATATGTGTGTGTGTGCGCGCGCGTTATCTATTATCATAAAAAAAATAATTTATCACCATTAATTGTAGTTATAAACAGATAGCCATTACTTTTTATCCATAGTTATCATTTTAGTTTTGTTTTTTGTTTTTACTTTACATCAGCTTTACATTTTTTTTTTTTTTTTTGCACGTACAGCCATTCTGTTACGCGAAGGCTTGACGGTAATATATTTTCTAGCTGGTTTCATATAAATGTGTTTATATGTTGATTAATCGAGACCCATAACAGAGGCTATCCACCTTAGAAAGATGAATGCGCATGTGCATATGTATTGCTGGAATCCCCAGCGCTTTTATTTCCGCATGTTAATGATGACTGGTTGAGCAAAAGGTTGAAATTCCATGCGGTTTGATTGCATGGTTCAGTGCGCCTGAGTGACTTCTTCATTTTTTATCCCAGTTTTGCAGTCAAGGTAATCACGGGATTACATTTGGGATATTCCCTCAGTTTCATTTACGATATTTTAAATCTTATAGGCTGGGATGAATTTCATTTTTAATTGGCTATCGCGGAGAATTTCCAGTGAATGAATACCATTTATCAAATCTGAATAATTCCATGTAATATTTTACGTTATGAAATCGTCAGTCTGTACTGTATCTTTTTGTTATATATTTTTGAGGCTGCAACACATTTCATTCCTTTTACTGTACCTCCGTTCATGTTCTTTTTCTTTCATCTTACTCTCCTCCATCTCCTGACAATTGTATCGTAGTGCAACTGCGAGGTTTTCCTCCTGTTACACCTTTCAAACCTTTTAACTGTCAGTTTCTGTTACAGTGCTGAATGACCTCATTGGTCCCAGCGCTTGGTCTATGACCTAAATTCTATAGTCTGTTCTATTCTATATTTTGAAGATCAGTTTTAGCTGTATAAAATTAGTGTAATTTACTTTTTTTATAGTTACTGATTTTTGATGTTTGATTTATTTTCCTGTATTTAAAATTTCTTTTGCATATAGCCCCTCGAACCTAAGTAAAGATTACCTACCGTTAAACTAATTTTGTTTAAAGGTCCAAACACTCGATAAATAATAATTTGTGTATACTGGGAGCAGATGGCCGAACTAGTTCCACGTCCGTGTATTCTCTTTGGTGGCTAATCAGTTAAACTGTCACAGCGTTGTTGACCGAACCCAAGTCGGATTCGGAACTGTTGGTTATTAGGGTGAAAGTGTGTCGCCATGTTGTGGGATGTGTGGCCTCATGTTCACACTTTGCCTTATAGTAATTCATATTGAGGCAGATCTAATAGGTTTAGCAGTTTTTCTTGATTATTTTGCGATGGGAATGGATATCAGAGTGGCTTAGATAAAATTTCTTTGTGTCTTCGAAGTTTTTGGTGCTGTTGGGGGAAATAATGCGTTTATTTCTTGTTATTGCCAAAATTTGGAATTCTGTTATTGCCAACGTTTATATATTTTATATATATATATATATATATATATATATATATATATATATATATATATATATATATATATTATATATATATATATATATATATATATATATATATATTATATATAATATTCTCTTAAAGCAATATTCTTCGAATACTGAGGCGTATGTGACGTCCGTTACTATAAAACATATATATCTAATCTTCTGTATGTATGAACGATTTTGACTAAAACTTTCTCTGAAAGACAAAAGTTATGTGCTCCGTTACTATCAGTGTTCTAATTCTCTTCGACATCTGTAAAAGCCATAAAACAAAGTTGTGGCTACGTTGTTCTGTTTTATTCGCCATCATCAGGGCTACACTAGATTCAGAATATAAATATTCTCCAATATATAATTGAGCACAGTTAAAACAAAGTTAAAGATTAAAACTAAAACCCCATTAACAGGAAAATCAATTTTTTTTTTTTTGTTTTATCAGGATTATTCTTCCGTGAAGCTCTACAAGCCAGGTCCCTCACCTCTAGTGAGCTCTGATGGGCTGTTTTGTCATTTTTCTTCTGCTGGAGGGAAGAACAGTGTCTGAAGACAATTTACATTCAGCGTAGGCTGCTGTAGCGACTACAGGCCACCCTTAGATATCCCCCTGGGAACAATATCTGTCTAATAAGGTCATTTAGAGGCGGTTTCTTGTCATGTGCATCCATAAAATGCCGCCGGATAGCTCCAGTGTTGCGATAGGCTTGAAGATGCGTCCTTAGCGTTGACAGCAAGGTCTAAAGAAAGGGTATTCTTTAGACCTCGGTTGACATGTATTGCCCAGCGTAGCTTACATCGAACACTTAAAAAGTGGCTTCTGGTGTAACACCATTGGTGATGAACCCCCGAAGGGCGTCTGCTTCTTGTTTGTGAACTGTCGCTTATCAGTTTTGTGATAAATCGTTGTTTTCCCTTGCCTCCTCTCAACACCCTTTGTCACACCCTTTGGGGCTACGTCACATCAATTTTCCTTCTTCCTTGTTTTTCCGTATGTGGGCATAAGTTTTCCACTCTTTTGGACCCATGTATTCATGTGTATTTATATATAAAAGAAAAACAGGTGAACTTATTTCATGTGAAGACTGAGAAATACCTTTTGGTGAAGGAAGGGTAGATTTTGCACTGTCCAGCAGCCCTTAGAGAAGGTAATGAAAATACTGATAAACAAACCCATTAATCTTGAGCTTCTCATCATTACTGTTAAGGTTAGCTGTACTTGGTGTCAAAATAAAAAGCCAAGGCGAGCCGAAGCTTGTTGTTTCCCACACGAAAGGAAATGATGGTGTGAAATGATGATAAAGTGAAGTATCGGAATAAGATTTTGCAATTTTT